>NC_056727.1:20605929-20888429 GCF_019279795.1 Protopterus annectens | reverse complement strand
GCATTTAATTTATAAGGTAAGCCACAGAAGCAGTCACATAAAGGGGCAAACTTTACTCCTATGTTGTAATTGCAAACTGTATTCCAACAAGACTCGGCTCATTTGCACGATTGATGACAGCTGAGGACAATATACATAGGAGATGGCAATGGCTGGACTTTATTATTGCTGTTCAATGAACAGTAACATTTCTAATCAGTTACAACTGACAGCAGTGCCCTTCACCACCAATGGCTCCCTGGTGAACCACTTCATACTCGCAGTCCTGTCCACTCAGCACATTCACATCTCTTACTGTCTTAGCCCAGGTATGGTTATGTTGTGGCTAGTTAGCTACATGCACATCAATGATCAGTCAGCTATGGCCATGGAGGGCATGGGCTACTACCTAATCCTCAGCAACAAAGAATTTGGGCTTATGGCTGGATGTTAATGTCCCAGCAGATGCATTGTTCTTTTTCCAGGTTGGTCTGTTTTTAAGCATTGGTTTGATGGTGTGGAAAACAATCGAATTATCAGCCTTGTCTCTACATAGGACTTACAAATACCAGGATTACTACTATTCTATTTGTCCATATAGTATGCTGTATTTGTACGGGACAGTTACATATATGTATCCATACTCTATATGAAAATGTCACACATAGAGGTTAACTAGGCAAATATTTTCTCTGCAAAACAATTACAGAATTGCAGCTGACTAGAGACACATGACTGTTACACTATCACTGATATATATATATATATATATATATATATATATATATATATATATATATATATATATTGCCTAATCAAATATGTGCAATCAATACAGAACTAAAATTGCATTAAGCATTACTCAGAATATGAGGTCAGGGGTATGTCTTCCATCCACATTAACCTGCAAAATATTAATTGCTGTTCCCTTGCAATATCCTCCTCATTACAACTCAACCAACAGATTAAAAAGTACCAACACACTGACATCCCATACAGGCAGCAGGTTAAACAGCCATTAAAAGTACTTGTCAGACAAATGAATGAATTTGTAAGAGCTAGCTCTTACTTTTTGCAAAACAACTTTCTTCATCTTGCAGTATCTGCTGGCATGATCACACTTATTAAGAATCCATGTCTAGCAGTAATGCTTTCTAATGTAGCGCAATGAGGCGGTGTGCTTCTCATCATGCTTATGTCATGCACATTCACCTAGGTCGACATTCTGTTTCTGAATTGCATAATTTGCATTATGAGCATGAGATGCTGTGCACAAACACAGGTCTATTCTGGCAGCACTTCGCACGTTGTCAGCCTATACTTTTGTTGGGTGAAATGTTGTTCTATATTTAAGCATCAGGTCATGGAGTCACTCTGCAGCAGATCTTCTCAACAGCATACACAGGCATTGAGAACTGTCATATTTCACACCTTAAAACACCATGCTGATCTATATTTTCAGAGGTTGCCATCTGTGATGCAAATGCGTTGTTATTTAATGTCATCATTATGTGGCAAATGGGATATGCAAAACCTAATTTATGTGCCAATTCACTGCCTTTTTCCTGATATTCTCCAAGACGAAGCATCATAGCTTGAGAATGTATGGATAGTGCTCCTCTTAGAGAATAAGTGGTGTGTGTGCATGTGACAAAATAGTTCTCCATTTCCTCTATTAGGATTACTAGCAAATGCTCCTGAAGGGTGTTATAAAGAACTTCAGTGTAAGATTGAAGCCTGGAATAGTTGAAGGCAGGCTGTCTCCCATGCTACTGTCAGTACATGCATGAGGGAACACTGCCATCACCATTTATAGTGAAATGAGACACTGTAGTCCCGACCTCCTATGCCATGGGAGGATGAAGTTAAGCAGTGGGCACCACCTGTGTAGTCCATGTAAAGCTGTTATATTATGTACCCCTTTAAGTTTGGACGGCATGCTGTCCAGAAATACTACACAATCCTCCTTATATATGCCTATACACCTTGAAGATATGGAAATGAATAAAGAGCTGCACATGAGTAAATTGGGGCACCTACAAGAAAAAGAGAGAGAGAGAGAGAGAGCAAGGGTGAGTATACATATCAGAATGCCTTAGTTTTAGCATTTCCATTAGTAGGGATTCATTCAACAAATAGATAGCTTTCATTCACCAACGCATTGTGTATAATTAATGTGAAAGCTCAAAGGTAGTAGCATGATCGTTGAATGTTATTAGTGTCTTTGTGCAAGCATTCTGCTGTTTAGGTGGACAAGTGGGACAGGATGATAGACTCTATTCTTACATTGTGTAGATGTCTGTGGGTTCAATCCTTTCATAGACGTGTTATCTTAAAAACAATTTCAGCTTTAATTTTGGGTTTCAGTAGTATAACTGTAGCACTACATGGGACAAATACATAAGTTAATTATTATTAGTTGAGTGGGCATGTTTTAATATAAAAGAAAATTTGTTTCCTTCACCTACCACCTATGAGTGAAATATGTATGTCTGAGTAGTGTGCTTTGTTTGTAAATGTCCATTAGTCTCAGACATCAGCACTGCATATCTGACTACAGGCAATTGTTTTTCTACATGAATAGTTCACAATGTTAACCACCTATCTGTCAGATTGCCTGTGATTATGGCTGTTGGTTCATGTCCAGCATGCATTTCTATATACCAAAGGCTTGTTAAATGTAAGAATGTTTTTTGTGGTGGTAGGAGGAGTGAGTTAATGACTATATTACATTTAACTGTATCAGTATCAACAGAGTAAGATCATTTTTTCATTGCATTCATATCCCGCCAACACATTGTCACAATCCTTTTTCTAATATACATCATTTTGTTTTTTTCTTATTTATTTCACTATTTCATGCAGGAGCAAAACATCCTGCACACTTGCCACTGGCAAGGACTGTTATTCCCCTACAGGTGGCAGCAGCAAAGCCACCACCAGCAGCACCCAGCATATCTGGGTTCCAGCTTGCTGCCACACCTACACCACCTATTTCAGATAGCCCTACACTGGAAACTGGTGCAGTTATACCAATGGTAGCAGTGGGAGTGGAGATGAGACCTTTGTCACCCAACAGAAGTTGGCAGAGAGTGTGGGGATATCATAATCAGGAGGTTGGATGCCCAATTTGGCCCAGTGGAGAACACACTCCATCTCATTGAGTAGCTTCCCTCCTCGGCACTGCCTCCACCACCAGTGCAAGGTCCATTGGATAACTACCCAATGTGGTGTGTATGGTGAGTAATCTCCCACTGGGTATCAGCTGACAGATACTGCAACTGCAAACAACCAAGGCTATTAACCAAACTGGTGTTCCCCTACCTTTTCTGTCCATGACTTCCATGTTGGTCATTTAGTCCTGAGCTAACCATCACCTTCTCTCTGTACGTCTGATGTGTTCTTCCCCACTGTGTTCCCCCCTCCTACAGTGTGTTACCACACACCATGTCAGTCACATCTGTCTTTCCCTGCTGCCTCAATTAACTGTCTTTCCATCTTCTTACTTCCTTTACTTCCTTCATGAGCTTACCCTTCGATTCATAAGTATAAAATTAGCACCTGTTCCAAAACAAAGCATTTTCCATCCTACCACACCTCCATCCTGCTCATTCCTTATTTTGCTTGCTTCTACTCTTTCCTATACTGCATTTTGCAACCTTTAATCTGGTCAGAAATAGACAAACACACAACACACATACCTAAACAGGCTTCTAAATTACCTATCTTTTTGTGGTTGTAATGCCAGTGAGGCCAGACGAGAAGCCATGGTACAAGAACATAGTGGAACAGGTAAAGTACAGGGCTACCGAGTGTACTAACTCTCATGGAGATGGAGGAGATCTAGGCCTCTTTTAAAGGGAGTACCACCTCCATAGAATCATGCAGTGTGCTGCTGGATATCAGGACAAAGGTAGACCCGCCCCAGAAGGTATTCACTGTGGATGGCCCAGGTATGTACTCCTATTTCATTGTATCAGTATCAGCAGAACTTTTGTAACCCTTAGTCACTATAAAGCATAAATAAGTCTGTATAAATTATATCATACAGGCACATCAGGGATTCAACAGCCACAGGCATCTGTGCAAGGCATGGTGACTGTTATTTTTCTCATATTTATAGTGGTACAAATATTGCATGTATGTCTAGTTGTGGTGCTAGGTCATCCTTACACTGGGTATTTTGTGTTTTGGCATATTCATAAGTGATTTTTACCTGCACTGAACATTGTGCAACTGTCTACGTCTGACACTGTAGGATCTGCAAACTCTGATAATGATGACAGGTATGAGCAGGCACATAGGGTGTGTGATGGATACAGGGAATGTGACCACAACATCCTCAACGCAGACCATGGACACAGTCTCTAAGCCTGCAGATACCTATGCTACTCAACCCAGCCTAGTAGTATATCAAGGTTGGGGTGAAGAAGGCAGCTGCCCAGGGAGCAAACTGCTGGGGTACAATCATCCGATCATTATCCCTCTTTACTACATATCAACATTTAGAACTAAATGCCAATATTGTACTTGTAGTCAATACTGAGCACTGTAGCACTCATTGTGTGGTATAAACTGTAGAAACTGTGTGCTACAAATGTAGTAAGTAGTTTGTTAAAATTTAAATGAAAAAGACATCTTTTTTGCAACAATCCTGAATGAAGCATCCAGTCAATGGTATAAAGTGCAGCACATGCTTGCTACAAATGTAGTAAGTGGTTTGCCACTGTTTAAAAAAAGAAAACAGTATTTGTGTGCTCTTCATTTTCAGAGATCTTTTATATATATATATATATATATATATATATATATATATATATATATCTAGGCATAAATAACTAGCAACACCTCTAACCCAGCCATCAGGGAGAGGACAGGTTGAAGGATGTACTGTTAATCAAGGAAGTGTGCTGGCCCTCAGTAAACAGATGACTGAATCCGCATTATCACTCATGGGCACAAAAGTACACACAGGGCTGTGGATATTGCTGCTCAATGGAGACATGATAACCACCCTCCCCCTGAGGGTGGTGTGTCAGTGACCACAACTTAACATTATGTGTGGAATCATTGTGGAGGCACAGGTTAATGTCACAATAGCCATGATAGATATAGGTTGTGAATGTTGACCTATGGGAGTGCAAGTCCCATATGTTATTCCAGGAGTGAGGGGCCCCTCTTTGGAGCCAGTCATGTGTTACTTCAGCAAAGTTTAGCCAACGTAGTCATGGATGTGTGAGATAAATCTCCCACAGTACTAGCACATCTACAGCAACATCTGTTGTGGACACATCTACTCCTAGGAGAGGTCATCCCAGTGGTTAGGGCCATTTTCATGCTGGAACATCTCCTAGTAGACATTGCTCAAGGTCACATAGCACATCAGCATTTAGCCAGACGTATGGTAGATACAGTGCAACTCCTGGCAGAGCCAGATCCTATGGGTAGAGGTGAGGGTCTTCACCAGATGCTGAACTGTCTGCTGTGCATACCCTTATTCTGTCCAATACACCAAGCCACAGTGCTGCAATAACTGCTAAGTATGCATTCCTGCAGATACACAGTCACATCACTACAGCCTCAACACATCCTGCATCTACACTGTCATTGGACCTTCTCAACAGTAACACCACATAATGTTAACATAAAGTTTATGCACTTTTTTATACTTTTCACTGCCCACACTCACAAATGTCCCAGTGAAAGACATGCACTCCTGTACACCCTTCTTCACATGTGCAAATAATGATAATTATGCCTGTCCCTCTGCACATTGTTGCAGCCATCAGGTGCCTATGTCTGATGCACAGCATGGCCAATCTATGCATAAGTGAACACAGTCTGGCTTTAGTTTTGCATGTATCACTTTTACTGTAGTGTATCTGGTTAACTCATGTACTGCAATACTGCAATGTGAAGTAACGTGCAATCTGCTGAATCCTTGCTGATACCACATCATATTGTGTCCATTTCCATATATCATGATCATCTCCTGCTGCTGGCTCTTCCACTGACTCATCTGTCTCAGCATCTGCATCTTGTTAAGCTGGAAAGTGCTGGCCATGCAAGAGACCATCCTTCTGGAACTGCTTCCAAAGTATAATATTGTGTAGCATTGCATACACAGACAGAATTTTGGCACATATGAAATGGTTATACTGCAGAGAACCATCAGATAAATCCAGACAACAAAAACATGTCTTCAGCAGCCCAAATACACACTCAGTTATGGTGCTGCTTTGTGATAGTTCATGGCTGTACCCATGGTCTTCTTGATTTTGTGGATTTCTTTTGGGTGGCATGAGCCAGGCATCCAGGGCATATGAGGCATCACCAGCAAGATGCCCCTGTGGAAAGTCCATCCCAACTGTCAGTATAGATTAAATGTGTGCCATATATGGTAGTCATTAAAACTGCTTGAGTGACCTGTACTCATCTTGTATATGATATCCTATGCACTACAGATCACCTGGTAGTTGATGAAATGACATCCTTTGCAGTTCATGTACTGGCTTCCCAGTACACTCTGTGGGGCATTTATTTCAATGTGGTTATAGTCTATGGTCCCCAAAACCTGAGGGGAAGTGGACTATATCACATAAATCCTGCACAGTGTTGGTTTTCTCCTCTGGGGTATGTGGAAACTGCATATGCTTCACCAAATGCTGAAGAACAACATCAAGAAACTATGGGAGTATTCTCCAGCAGGAGTCTGAAATACCTCAACATGTCCCCAGTAAGTCACTGAAAGGTCACTCTTGCTAATACATGCAAAGCTACACATACCATTGTCTCCATTCGGATAGGTAATCCATGACTCCCACTGTACTGATGACAATCTTGACACATTTACGCAAATTGTTGGATGGTGTCCCTGTCAGTATGGTATTGTTCCACAATGTCTGTGTCAAGGAAGCCATAAAATATTAAGAACTGTTAGTTTTAGAGGTTTTTTTTTGTTAGCAGCCCTTTTAGGAAGTGATGGTCTGAAAGAAATTCATTCTTACTTTTCAACTTAGATTTTTCCTGCATCCTTTCAACACAACCTAACTGCTTATAACTATTCTGCAATAACTAAATTAAGTTGATGTTCAGGGGATTGCTAGGCACACAGAAGCCATGAGGTTATAGATGCCCTGAGGTGAATTTTAAGGTTTTTTCAACCTTTTGATTCAATGATGGTGTGAATAAAAAATCATGCATATGGAAAATAAATTAATTCTTATTTTTTATTTCAAATAAAAAATGAGTTTTATCCAAGTTTAAATTATCAGAGCTCACCAAACACCAGTTCACAATAAATTGAGAAGACAAATGCTTGTGAGGATGCATATATCATATCTGTGAATAGTATCTACACGCTGCTCTCACCTCAAAATAGGTTGCCACTTTCTGTGTATCCCTGCCAGGTTTTAACTTGAGATTAAGGCACAGATGCCCTTAGTCATATTTCAGGCTGATGCTGTCATATTTATATATAGTATGCCAACATATTCTCTACCCCCAGAAGACAAACATCTCCTGAGTACTCTTCTCATGACAGACTGGGGCAAAACTGAAAAAAAAAAACCATATTTGCTGTCAGATATTTATAAACAACATGTCTATTTACTCTCAAAGATAACCATGAGTATACGCATTCAATGTTTAATTGTGAGAAAATTGAATACAAAAATAATGATTACAGTGTTTCTGGCTTGTCTTATCTAAAGACAGTACAGTGCTCCTATACAAGCTGTACTGACCCTTTGTGTATCCAGCTGAAGTTTATGAAGAAAGTTAAAGAAATAATGACCACACCGTCCCCAGTCTCTATTATAAGATATAGTGATTTCTGTGGGTTGGGATGAGTGAAATAATGGCATTGTCCACAAGCCCCCACACATGCCCAATGACCACCTGTGTACAACAAAGAGCAGGGCTTCTTTTAGATTAGCTGGGCTTCAGGGAAGAGGTAATTTAATCCACATATAGACCCTTTATTTGTGGGACTCAACAAAAAGTTCTGAAGATCTGGGTATTTTGTGATGATTATATTCATTACTCTGAGCAATGACTGTTAAACCTTAACAGGTCACATCAGGATCAATTACTTTCGTCCAAACATCCCCCACCAAACAGTTATAGTCATTTCTGTGTATAATTAAGACATCTGTTGTGATAAAAGAGATTCTTTTTTAAACACCTTTATATTTAGAACTACTGGCAAAGAAAATAAGGGACTCAGAAATTCAAGAATATAAATGGTATGGTAGTCAAGAAAAGCTGGCTCTATTTGCAGATGATATTATTTTATACCTGACAAAAGTAGAAAGAGACATTACAGTGTTGTGATACATTTTGAGACAGTTTCAAATCTTTTCGGAACAAAATTAATGAAGCTTAAACAAAGGCAATAGCAGTAAATTATGTACGCACACACTAATTGGTTTAGCAATACCCATATTTATGGGGACATGATAAAATGAAGTATTTAGGAGTATGGGTTACAAATGATTCAGGTGTGGCAGCTAAGGACATGTGGGAAGAGACTAAAAAGCTAATACAAAAACTAAGAAAATGGAAGTTTTGTTAAATGGATATGGATAGTAAGATACAAGCATTCAAAATGTTTTTAGTCTCTTTAGTCTTAAACACAAGTCAGGCATAGTTTTATCAACCCAACGAGAAGTTGTGGCTAGCAATTAATAAAGAACTGAAGGACTTTATCTAGGAGGGGAAGTTGGCAAGAGTCAAGTGGGATAAGCTGATTCTTCCAGTAAAACAGGGCAGTTTGGGATTTCACAACTTGAAAGGGTATTTCAGAGCAACGCAGTTAAGGCTCCTATACATATCACAATCAGAGAACTATAACTCAAAGAGGAAAGGGATGATTTTGAAACATGGTGGAAGCTCAAGGAGTAACTGGAATTTTAGATGCAGGCCTTTAAGGAGAATAACAATAATCATGCAAAACAGTATATCCACAAAAGAGCAGAAAGTATTCTAAAATCTAAGCCAACACGGGAATGGAGAAAGGAGATTCTACCAATAGGGATGACTGCAACTAGGGATATAGACAACTGGCAGGAGGGGTCTGAAATTCTTTGGGGAAAACTGACAAAGAAACCAAGGTACTGGGAGCAAATAACTAGAGACGGAAAGGTAATAGAATGGGAAGAGGTTAGAGATTGCCTTCCCTATCAAGAATTGATATCAGAGTATAGGCAAACAGAAAGAAATAGGGGTGTCCTAAATTAAATATCAACACTGGCAGAGTTTCTAATGATAAAAGAGATTTGATAGTGTAATGGATTACACCTTCATTCCAAATACCTGGGCGACTGTCTGATCGAGCTAAACTACAAGTATTTCTGCTTCTTGAACTGTTTTAAACTGTTTAAAGTTGTTTTTGCACCTGCACTTTTAAAGTTTGTCCTGTTTGTTGCTTTTACCTTTTGAGGCTATACACTCAAGTGCGCTAGCCTGTGTTACATATTTATTGCATTTTCCTGCTGTTTGTTGCAAAAAAAAAAAAAAAAAATTATCCTTGTTTCCCGTCTTTCCTGACCTACAGTAGTCCAAATACAGTCTTTGCTGTATTCTGGACTTTTGGAAAGTTCCTGTGTTGTCCATTTCCTTTCTTGGATAAAGGGAGGCTTCTTTGTTCACCAGTGGCAGTGAGAAGCTTGGAGCAGCCTATCTATCCCTGGAGGAGTGTTCCCAGCACAAGAATCTGGTAGTCTATTGGCTGTTTTGGGCCAATTTCTAGCTCTTTCAAGTCCCCCTGTATAAAACCCGCTTTAGAGCGGCTTTGCGCGATTTTGCACATAGCGCAGCATCGGGCAGCACCGCTTAATTGGGTTTAAACCATTTTCGGCACCACAAAGTCTGCTCTTCACTTTTTCCCTTAGAACTGATCTAGTTCTCATAATAAACACCCTATTCCCACTCTAAAGCTTGGCACTTGCTCACTAAAGCAATTATATAAGTCAGCACTAACAAATTAAAAGCACTACACCCTCACAAACTCCCCTTGAGTACTTTGTTCCCCATTGGCCCTTTTTTTCAATTATAAAGGAATTCCCAATGCTATTCTAGCATGTCCAATGGTCAGTTGTCAATCTCCTCTCCGGTCCAGCTGGTGAATCTGGGAATCTTGAGGCAATGTTACAACTGCCTCATGTACACAGACAACCCTCTCCTCCTCCCAACAAATTCCAACACATGAGAGATGCAACCATATAGCCAAACTGGAGGCTAAGCTCTCTCAACTCAGTACTGGCGTAAACAGTCAGGAGGAGAAGGAAACCACACTCACTACAATTCCAGTCTCACATAGACCTACCACGACAGCAAACCAAACACATAAACACACAAAAACATACTCGGAGGCTCTAAATAAAAATCTGCCTAAGCAGCAGAGACCTCCAAATCAGGCACCCAAGCAACCGCTACCCCAAAACAAAACACGTGCAACACATAGCTCACAAAGCCAGTATGCCAAACAGTCACAGCCCTTAAGGCTAAACAACACACCTGATACACTTGTAATAGGTGACTCCATCGTCAGGCACACTGACGTCCCGCTCACCAGGCTGAACAAGGAGACGGTCACGGTGAGCTGTCTGTCGGGCGTTAGGATCCGCCACATAACACAAGCACTCGGGTCACTCCAAGGCAAGTAAAAATATGACTCAGTCATTGTCCATGCTGGTGTGAATGACCTGAGACGTACCACCCTGGACTACATGAAAAGAGACATAGAGGAGCTCTCTGAGCATGTAGCCCAGGCCGGTATGACCCTGACCTTGAGTAGCATCTTACCCTCACCAAGAATGATGCCACAATATGAAGACAAGATGATCAATTTCAACAATTGGCTTAAGTATTGGTGTCATTCAAAGGGGATCCAATGCCTGTCTGCCTGGGATGACATGCTCGACAAGCCACGATGCCTCACTAGGGACGGCTTGCACCTGTCACCCCTGGGCTTTCGGATATTGGCAAAGGCTCTTGCCACCCCCATAGTGCCTTTTTTAGGCAAGGCTCAAAAGACAAACCCACCTCTATAGGTATCACAAGGGATAAGAAACTAAGAGTAATGCTACTCAATGCCAGAAGTCTAAACCTCAAGATGCACACACTCGAAACTCTCCTTAGCATGGAGAACATCGATATCTGTGCAGTAACAGAAACCTGGTTCAAGGCTCCCGAGAGCACCCCAGCACTACCAGGTTATACCTCATACCATGTTTTTCGGCCCCAAAACTTGGACCGAACCACAAAAGGAGGGGGAGTATCAATATTTGTCAAAGATACCCACACCTCCATGTTGGTGGCACAGCACGAAGCATCAGAGACTATCCATGTGCAACTAACAGTGGGTAAAACTGCCTTCTAGTTTATAGCCTGCTACAGACCACCCTCCCAAACCCAGGAACCCCACTCGGCCTTCCTGAGAACCCTGGAAAATATGAAGGTCTCTCCAAACACCATTATATTGGGCGACTTCAACTACCCTAACATAGACTGGGAGCATTACTCTAGCTCCAACACCCTAGCCCAAAGGTTCCTAGAATTTATAAACTCAAATGCTATGGAACAACTTGTTGCCACTCCCACAAGAGGGGAAAACATACTGGACCTGATCATCACCAACATGGGGACTCTATGTTCCAGACCAGAAGTGTATCCCTCACTGGTAAGATCAGACCATAAACTAATCTCACTAGATATTCACATCCCAACCCCAGCCCCTGCCCAGAAATCCACAGTGAAAAACTTCTCTAAAGCAAATTTCACACTCCTCAAAACCGAGGTGGAATCCTTCAAAGCTCCCGGGCCTGTGGAAAATACGGCCCAGACCGCAGAATCCTTTATAAACGCATTCTATGAACACCTTCAGGAATGCATGGATCATGCAATCCCAAATAAAACCAAGACCCAATCCTCCAAAGGCAGGCGTCCTGTCTGGTGGACCCCAGCCATAAACAATCTATACAATAGAAGGAGGAAGCTACTACATGATAGAGCAAAATCCCAAAAAGGGAAGGCATCTCTGATCAGTATTCGCAAAAAACTACGGGCACTCATAAAATTGTCTAAGGCCAGCTTCGAGAGAAAAATTACACAGGACACTAAGGATAATCACAAGGCTTTCTTTAGTTATGTTAGGAACCTGGGTGGGAATTCCCAGATATGCTCAGAATTAGTCCAAAATGAAAAAAATACACTGAACCCACAGACATTGCCAACATCCTAGCTGACAGGTTCAGAGCAAACTTCTCACCCCCTTCCACACCAAAAGGGCAAATATCTATCCCAGCAGAGTGCTGCCCCCCTGACATCTCAGATGCTCAGATAAGAGCCGCCCTCTCCAAAGCAAAAAACACAGCATCAATGGGACCAGACGGTGTCCTGGGCTACGTACTACATGAACTCCAAGAAGAACTAAACCCAAACATAAAACTGCTGTTCAATCTCAGCCTTACTACAGGATATGTACCCAAAGAATGGCATACAGCAACAGTGGTCCCTCGCCACAAAGGATCCTGGAAACTATCGCCCCATAAGCTTGACTAGCTTGGTCTGCAAAGCTATGGAAAGGATCATCATGGACCTCATAAATAAAGATATTGGGGACCTACAGACACTGGATCCTACCCAGTTTGGCTTTGTTAAGGGCAGATCCTGCCTCTTAAACCTGGTTGATTTCTTTGAAACAGTCACCAAGGCCATTGACAAAGGGAAGGTGGTCCACACAGCCTACCTGGACCTCGCAAAAGCCTTCGATACAATACCCCACTCAGGCATTATAGATAAGCTCACCAGCTTAAATATAAACCCCTAAGTCACTAGATGGGTTGCAAACTGGCTCAAGGACAGAACCCACATGGTTAGAATTGCTTGAGCCATGTCAGACTCCAAACCAGTTACAAGTGGCATCCCACAAGGCTCAGTCCTGGGACCTCTCTTGTTCGGTATATATTTTTCGGAGGTACAGGCTAACACGGAAGGACTGTGGCTTACCAAGTTCACAGATGACTGCAAACTGGGTGCCATAATAGACTCTCCAGCCGACACAAGCATCCTACAAAAGGGCCTCATAGAAACAGACAACTGGTGCCAGAGCCATGGCCTCAAGCTAAATGCCAAAAAGTGTATAGTCATCCCCTTTGGCAAAAACAAAGTGCCCACAAATTACCACATAGGTGGTAATCCATTAAGTACGGAAGAAGTAATTAGGGACCTGGGGACCCAAGTTGACAGCATCTCTCATTTGACAACCACGTGGCCAAAGTGGTTAGAAAAACATTTTATATAGCCCACCTAATCATGAAGGGATTCACATCTAGATCAGTGGAGGTCATCGTGCCTCTTTACTCATCCCTCATCAGGCCCATAATTGAGTACAATGCCCCTTTTGGCATGTACCTTACCAGACACCTGCAGCAACTGGAAAGACCCCAAAAGTACCTCACCAAGAGGATCAAAGGGCTCAAACAGATGCCATATGCTGCCCGGTTAAAGAAACTCCAGCTCTACTCAGTGGCATACTGCCTGCTCAGAGGCGATCTGTGCCTGACGTATAAAGCCATGTCCAACCCGGAATTAATGGACATGCTGCACCTCAGAAAATCCACATCCCATCGAGCTACGCCCTCGAGAGACTTGAACCTCAGCACTGAAATAAATAGGACATGCTGGAGGGACAGATTCATAATCCAGAGGCTCCCTTCACTCTGGAATAAAATCCCAGTCCAGGTTAGGCAGAGTCCCTCATTGACTCTCTTCAAGAGGAATCTTGATGAGTGGATGGGAGATAGTAGGTTTACCCTGGGTATCACTTCTGTGTCACTGTTAGACAGAGGCACAGTATACTGACCTCGAAAAAGGGCATAGCAAAATTAATTTAAAATGGGTGGTGAAAGCCAAACACACTCTGGCTAGGCTTATAAATGCCCTAGGGCAGATAGCCTGGTATGAACCTATGAACCTATAAACAGTTGCCATACATTAAAATATTCCATGTTGCTCTTCATAAACAAATTAGTTCTGCAAAGCTAAAATAATAAGCAAACAGCAGCAAGGAGTTAGTCATCTTCATCCGCAGAAGACAGACACCACAATTATACCTATTCTTTCTGTACATGTCTGCTTTGCAGTTAAGTAGTCCACCTTACTTGTACAAAAGCACATTAGTCCTTCAAACCCAGATAGGGACTGTTTAAACTAAGCAAAGTAAAGAGGGTCACCTACTTTAATCCAGCCAGCCCTATTCACCAGCCAGTAGTTACAGCCATAGAAGAATACTAGGCTACACACCCAAGGGGCCTTTTTAAGCTTAGCCACACTTTCAAATACAATTTGATAGATATTGGTTTTGTCGGGGTATATATTCTTGGGTATGGGTGGTCAAGCATTGTCTCTCTAATAGAGACACAGGTTTCACACCAGGGGTATATTTATGGTTCCCCGTCCACTGATCCAATTTTATTTTTGAATAAGTGCAAAGATGAAGTCTGCTTCCCATTGATGGGAAGATTGTTCCAAAGAAGAAGAGTCTCTGCGACCCATACCTGTCCCTCTAGCACATCTTATTTATGTTGCAGTCAAGGTTTTTGTCACTAGAAAAGGTGTTCCTAATACTATTTGTTTAATGGATTTGCAATAGGTCCATTAGTGCTGGATGAGAGGATACTTTGTAGGCTAGATATAGTTCACATCTCAGCAACCTATAGTAGACTGAATATCAGGATAAAGCTTTGAGGTGGTCTGCTTAGGATTTGTTTTCCATAACATTTATATTTTTTCTTTGTAAGAAATTTCTGAGGATGCTCCAGTTGTTGCACATGCCTGGCCAGGTACATATTGAAGGGGTCATTGAACTCAATGATTAGTCTTTTGAGAGCAGAGTACAGTAGACCACCAACATGTTTGGACCTAAATGTTGTATCCTTGCTTATAAGTTGTACAACACTGAATGATTTCCTCACTACAGTAGAAGTATAATTGTCAAATGCCAAATCACTGTCCAGAT
This sequence comes from Protopterus annectens, assembly GCF_019279795.1. Lineage (NCBI taxonomy): Eukaryota > Metazoa > Chordata > Ceratodontiformes > Protopteridae > Protopterus > Protopterus annectens. Next base: position 20,873,428 of record NC_056727.1, on the reverse strand, counting down.
GTGTTCCCAAATCCCTGGCTATTGTATTGTCAATGTAGTATTTTGCTGGGGTGTCCATCTTTCTGAAAGATGCTATGATGCACTTTTGGCATTGAGTTTTAGATCATGACTCTGTCACCAGTTATTAGTCTATTTCTGGCCTTTTTGGAGAATATTCATATCTTGGAGAGATTCGGGAACTGTACCAAATTTGCAATCATCTGCTGACTTGGTCAGTCAGAGGCTCTTGACATGAGTGACCACAGCACTGATCCTGAGGTATCTCACTTGTAACTGGCATTTTTATTGAGGTAGAATCCCCTATTCTAAATTATTGAGTCCTGTTTGTAGGCCAGCTGGCTATCCAGCGGGTGATGTGGGGGGGGGGGGTAGTTAAACCTAGTTTAGTGAGCTTCTCTACAATGCTTAGGTAGGATATTTTGTCAAATTTCTTGGCTAGATCAAGGTAGGCAATATGTTCCATTTTGCTTTGTACATAGATTTGGAGATCTTCTCTAAAAAGCCTACCTAGTTGAGTGAGCAAGACCTGCCCTTGACAAAAATGAACTGATTGTTGGTCCAATTTTTGTAGGTAACCTGTGTTGTCATTTAGGATATCCATTAATTTTCTAGCTATAGTTTTGATATCAAACTTGTAAGGCTTATAGGTCAATAATTCTCCCAGGTCCATGGATAGTCCATGCTTGTGTAGCAGCTTAACAGTTGTGATCCTCTGTTCATTTTATATCAAGCTTATTTGTAGGCTGTGGTTTAATAATGATTCTAGTGGGCCAGCCTGGTAGTCATGTTTCATGCTGTTAAAGAGACATACTGGGAAGTTATTGAGACCCCATCAATGCAATGTACTTGACTTTGGAGAGAGAGTCTTCAGTACCTGCATTCTAGTTATAGCTGGGGGAGTTATGAATGTGTGTATTTCTTGAGGGGCATCTGGTGGGAAGAAATGGGGTAAACTGGAGATAAATTTGTCAGCTAGGAGGTTTGCTTTATCTTCTGGCTCAATATAGGTAGCACCATTTATAATTACTTTGGTACATTGCTGTTTATTGCAGTTGAGGTTGCAGACATACCTGAAGAAAGATTTGTGATTATCATTGGCCCTGAAGTCTAACTGTATCTCAAATTTAGCTTTGGTAGACTTGAAAATCCTCTTGGGTTACTTGTTTAGGTTGCAGAGGGATTTTTTGCCTTGTTGACTAGTGCACCTCCTAATTTTTGCCTTGAATATCTCCTTTTCATTATGCAAACTATTGATGTTGGGCTCCATAAGGGTGGCTTTATTTTTGAGTTGATCCTGTGCTTAATCTGGTTAGGAACAGCTGTCTCTGTGCAGCTGTTAATATGAATATGATTATACAGAGTATCTGTATATAATTCCGCATAGGCAGTACTGTTCTCAGGGTGTGGAAGGAGGCTTAAAATTTTGCCAGTGTGTCTCTCAGTTGTAGGATGTTTACCTTAGACTAATTCATAAAAGTTCCAGAGTTATCTGGTTTCTCTGCTTTCACCTACCCTTCAAAGGAGCAAGTTGATAGTCTGACCTGACCAGTGAGGACATTACACTAGGGAGAGTGCAATGTTCCATGATGTCTGTGAGGACCAGGTCAAGAATGTTTGCACCCATAGTAGGCGTACAGTCTAACCAAGGTGTTTGCATTTAGAAAGTTCAGGAATCTCTGGGCCTGTATGATAGGGGTTGTGCATGATTCCCAGTTTATATTGAGATACTTAGTCACCCATGAGCATGGTATTTGATTGAATGTGGAGTTCTCCAGTATATTTAACTATGTATTGTGGTTTTCCTGGGTTATAGAGAGAGGTCTACAGATTACCAGGATATGGAATGGGACTTTGTCTAATGTCATTTTGATGTGGAGAATCTGACACTTGTTTTACCGATGGACCAGCTATGATGTGTGTTTGTTTTTAATATAAGTAGATACTCCTCCATCTTTTGTCCCTACTTGTGCAATTGTTGGTCTCAATGTGTGAAAGGCAATATAGCCCTAAACGTCCTGGAAGCCATCAGTGGCTTTAACTTATGTCTCAGAAACTGCACAGGCATCTCCATTCTCCAGGGTAAGGGCAAATTGCAGGGAGTGGAGGTTCTTGTTAGACTCCTGGCATTTAGCAGTAATGCTTTCAGATTTTCCTGGTCTGGTTTAGCTATATCTGTAGATTTATTAGGTTACAATGCCTAAAACAGGCAGTATGGGGGTGGACAAGGTTTTAGCCAATATTTAAATCCCAGAAGGGACAGGTGCAGACCATCCCTGGCAAAACAGAGTGGTATATCAACACTATCCTCCAAGGATGATAAATATTGTACTCCCTTTGAATGACTCCATGCTCTAAGTCAATTGCTAAAGCCAATTATTTTTTGCTCATATTGTGGCAACAACCTTGGGGAAGGTAGAATGCTGCTAACTGCAAGGCTCATACCAGCCTGGAACACATATGTCTAAGAGCTCCATTATGTCTCTTCATGTAGTCCAGGGAGGTACATCTCAGGTCTTTTACATCCACCAAGACTATGAGTGAGTCATATTGGCACTGGTGGTTTAACGACCGAAGTGCATGCATGATCTGACATATCCTGGCACCTAACAGGCCACTGACTGTGACTCTCTCTTACTTAGTCTGGTGAATGGGGCATTGATGTGTCTCACAATGGAGATTCCTATGTCCAAAATATCGGGTTGTGTTGTGATGTGTTTTATGGGCTTTGAAACTGAGACACCATAAGATGTGACTGTATGTGTTGTGTGTTCATTTTGTGGAAGGCACTTAAGGTTACTGAGGATTTTTTTTGTTTATGTAGTGTCGGGGGGGTCCTCGTAGTTTAGGGAGATTACATATAAGAGCCTCAGTATATATGGGTCTATGTGTCTGAGGAGGATGTAGTATGTGTGTGTGTGTGTGTGTGTGTGTGTGTGTGTGTGTGTGTGTTACTGGCAACCAGTCACTTGTTATAAGTGCTTGTTTGTGAGAACCTTGCCTCCACATCTTTCACACACCATATCAGTTTGTTTAAGAATTAAGGCATTGTCAGTGAACTAGAATGCCCATATCCACCAGGCCAGCTGCATACATAGCGAGGATATGCATGCCCATGACTACAAATACTTATTCTGAGCTCTACAAGGGGATGGCACAAGAGGACTTTACAGCTTAGTAGTTTAGTTGCTGTAATAGTGTACACTATAAACAAGACAACCTAAGACAAAACTCATTAGGGGAGGTACTCCTTTGTGCTCAAGCTAGTCGCTCTTTATGCATCTAAGAACTATGGAAATTTCAGGGGTAGTTTTATATGTTGAATTTCAATTGTATATACCTGCATATATACAGGGCACTGCTAGCTGTACTTGCACAGTGAGCAGAATTGCACAAAAGAAGCAGAGAAAAATCTCATCTCAACTGTCCACACAAAGCCAGAAATATTTCCTAAAACACCTTTGTCACTCTCCTGCTTTGGACGCAATAGAAGAGTCTTAGTGGGTTCTGTTCATGCAGCTTTATTCTATACCAATACATCACTATAGAAGTTTACTATAACTTATATGCAAACTAACAACTGCAATCATGCATGCTCTCACTGTGACTGCTCTTGTAAAATGGCACTAGGGAATGCACGTGCCTGGAATTTATACATGCACGTAGAGCCTTGACATGCTTCTTAAAGATACACTTCACTTGCATTCTGATCTACATCCTCTCTCTCTTTGAGAACTAGACCATATACCGCTATGAGCCTATTTAGCATGCAGAAATCACAGGTAATTCTTAGTCATGCATTACACAATACTAAGCACACATACATATACAATCAAGCCCACGTTACTGCATATTTCACACTAGGCTTTGATACTCACTCATATTGTGTGACATAAAACTGAGGCTTAGATTTAGCAACTGGAACTGTCTCTGCAAACTGTTTGACTTGGGGAATGTCTGGAACATTTTCTGGAATGGAATCAGAATTTTGAACACATTCTGGTATGGAAACAGTGTCGGATTCACTCTTAGATTTGAAGTCTGCATTACAGAAACAATGTCATGATGGTGATGATGATTCTGGTACAGGAAGAAGGTGCTTACGATTCCTCCTATATTCCACAACCTCAGAGTTTACCAGGTGAGATCTTGGCTTGGCAGAGATGCCTGTAATCTGTCCAATTCTATCAAAACCTTTTGCTGTCTGGATTCATACCATCTCTCCTTCCCTCAATGGATGAAGTAATCTGCTTGATCTGTCATAACTAGATTTCTGGATGTTGCGCTTCTTAACCAATTGAGTCTTGATGATTTTATTGTTCTTTGGTTTAAGCTTCAATAAACTGGAAGTAATGAGTATCATAGTTCTAATTTGCCTGGAAAGTAGTCTTTGAGCAGGTGAGCCAAGAATATCTTCACGGGAGATTAAGCAAATTCAAGAACACATCGGTATTGTCATGCTTTGACAATTCAGGTAACTGCTATGCACTCCGTACTGCATGTTCAGCTAGACCATTTGAATGAGGATATTCAGGACTACTAGTAACATGTACAAAGTCCCAGTCTTTTGCAAATTTCTGAAACAACTGGCTAGTGAATTGAGTACCATTGTCAGAAATAACTTTGTGTGGACTACCATGAAATGGAAAATGACATTTCAACTTGGTACTAACAGGAGTGGATGTTAGGTTAGGTAGTATATCAATCTCAAACCAATTCAAATAAGAGTCTACTAATGCCAAGTACTGTTGATTGTTCCACTCAAAGATATCTGTTGCAACTCTCGACCAACTGATAGGAACTGAACTTAGCTGAGGTGGTTCTTTTTGCAAATGCAGTCTAGTGCTATTGCATGCTGAACAGGAAGAAAGTACTTTATTAATGTATTTTGGTAATGAAGACCAAAATACTAATTCTCTTACTCTTCTGTTAGTGGATACGGAACCTAGGTGACCACAATGCAAAATTTGATATATTCTTGTTGTAAGGAAGCAGGAACAACAATTTTAGAACATTTGAAAATGATGCCATCTTCCATCAACAATTCATCTCTATAAGGAAAATAGGTTTGCATTTCAAGTGGTACACTAGATTGCTTTGATGGCCATCCAACAGTAATGTAGTGATTGAGCTTCTGCAAAACTGGATCAGTCTGAGTATGATCTCTCAACTCATTAAGTCTAGTGGTAGAAAAATGATGCACTGGCATCACATCAAAGTTAAAATTCTCTGTGTGAAACTGTTCTGTCATAATTCTGGGTGACCTGGATAAGGTATCAGACAGATAAAGCAATTTGCCTCTTGTGTAGATCATTTTGAAATTGTACTTTTGCAATCTGAGCATCATTCTTTGTCATTTCTCCTGGAGGAGAATGCATAGGCTTCTTTAGAATATTAACTAGAGGTTGGTGGTCAGTTTCAATCTGAATAGCTCCACCATAAATATAATCATGAAACTTAGAACATGCAAATGCTATTGCCAAAAGCTCTTTCTCAATCTGAGAATACTGCATTTCATTTTGGGTTAATGTTCACTACTGTCTGCCCTCCTGAAGTATAACTGTGCCAAGAACAATGTTTGAAGCATCACAGGAAAAAGTAACTGGTTTGTTCACATCATAGTATCTTAAGGTGGGTGGGGTGCCAATTTTCTGCTTAAGGTCTTCAAATGCCTTCTGTGGCTGTTCCAAACATGACCATGCAACATGTTTGCACATTAGCTCTCTTAAAGGTGCTGTCAACTTACTGAAGTCTGGTATAAACTTGCCTAAATAGTTGACCACGCCTAGAAAACTTTGTAGAGTTTGTACATTATCTGGTGCTGACATTTCAAGAATAGCTGCTTGCTTGGTTGGGTCTGGTCTCAAGCCTGTACTCATGAAAAATGACCTGTGTAGGTAACTTTTGGAAGTCAGAATTTGCACTTCAGAGGACTGAGCTTCAAGTTCACTTCATGTGCTCTATCTAGAACTTTCTTGAGGTGTCTGTCATGTTCTGTGTCTCCATTGCCTCCAACCAATAAATCATCTACTATTATGGCACAAGGATAACCCAAAAAAATTTGCTCCATTGCACACTGAAAGACATCTCCTGCAGAATTAATTTAAAATGACATCCTTAGGAATCTGTATCTGCCAAACAGAGTACCAAAAGTAGTTAGAAATGAACAATTGTGATCACTTGCCAAAATGGTCTCTTTGCATCCAAGACAAGAGAAAACAGTGGCATTTGGTATTAAGGCTGCAAGTGTGCATTGAATGATATGGTCTATTTAATGCTTTGTTCAGACCTCTTGTGTCAGTACATATTCTGATTTCATCTGATCCTTTTTTGTGAGCTGCTACCATGGATGACATTCATTCAGTCGGTTCTGTGACTGGACTAATCACAGCTTGCTGCACCATTTTATCCAGCTGAGTCTACCGTTGTCCTACATACCTCTCAGAACTCTTCTTGCTGGTCTGACTACTGGAGTGACCTCTGGGTCTAACTTCATGGAAAACACAACTGGAAGTTCCTAACTTGTCATCGAAATCATCAGCATACTCTGAGAAAATGGCTTCAGAAAAATGAGAACTCGGAAATGCACTTACATAATAAACTTCTTTAGCAAAATTGGCTTATGGCTAGGCTTGTATAGGCCCTAGGGCTGATAGCCTAGTACCAACATATGAACCTATAAAAGAAAGCAGATTCATTCTTAAACTATCTTTGAGACCCAATAAAGATTGCACTGGTCTTTGGACTACATAGAATAACAAGTTGTAACCGTTCTTGGCCAAATAACATGAAAGCATCACTGAAACTTCGGTTTGAATTTCTTCACCTCCATAAGCCACAGGTCTTGCACTACTGATTACATTGAGTCATTTGTTAGTTCTCACTTTAGAAAATGCGTCTGCTGACGTAACATTACACTTTGAACCAGTGTCTACTTTAGGCTCTGTTGATTTTCCATTAATCCAGACAGTACAAAACACTTCACTTCTTGTTAAATTCACTGCATCAACTCTTTCATCAAGCACTGATGCACTATCTACAAAGAAAGCTGTCTGCTTCAAGCTCTACTTGATCAACTTGCTTCTTTGTGTGACCTTTCTTTACAAATGTGTGAGGCTTACTTGATTTACAAAACTTTTGGATGTGGTTCTATTTTGTACACTTGTAGCATTGCTGACCAAATGCTTAACCCTTCTATTTTTTAGACTCATGATTTGCACCACAATTGTGACAGCAATGAAGCTAGACCTGGGTTTTGCTGATTCATGCTTATACTGTACTGAGTTGGAGTGCACTCCCTTTTTAGAACATGGTGGAAAGCTATATAGCTTCTTTGGTGAAACAACAGGGGATGTGGCTGCCATGTGCTTAGGCCTACTTCTGTTTGCCATGTGTTGCATACTATCTACATTTGTTCTGGAGCCAACTGAAACCATGCTCTTGCCACTCGTAAGCATACTCGTGTGTTTTTCTGTCACCTCATGGATTTGACATATCTCTCTGGCTTTGCTCAATGTTAAATCACTATCACAAAGTAAAATCTTTCTCACAGCAGCACTGTTAATACCACACACAAGCCTGTCCTTTATCAGCTTATCTTTGTCACTAAACCGACACATTTTAGCTTTGTTTCTCAGGTCAGTAATATAAGGTACAAATGTTTCCCCTGGTTTCTGATCTTATGTAAAACACATGTTTCTATAATGTAATATTTGTCTGGGGGTTACTCACTTCTCTAAACTTTCATTTCAAACACTCTGGGTCTTCTCTTGATTTAGCCTGTACAAAAATATGGTGGTTTTCACTATTTCCTTCATATACTGCAGGTGTATACACAAATGATCGCTCTCTTTCTATGGCCTCTGACCCAACTAGGTTTAGCAAAATGAATGCCCTTGTGCATGCATCTCTATCTGCATAAGCTGCTTGTATAAAATATTGTCCTCTTGCTCAGATATTCTCCAATTCTCTGCAATATTCTGATCCAATAAAAGTGGTAGGGGCTTTCAAAATCCATCTGCCATATTAACACATACCAGTGAAGAGTTTTGTGAATAAGCACAAATATACTCTTATGCACATATGCCAGAAACCTATGCCAGTATTTGTAATTTTGTCCATTGCCTTTGTACATCTGAATTTATATCTTTGGGCTTTTCTAAATAATGCTAATGAACAAACTTGTAGTACCTTTGAATAACTGGACTTTGTGAAAAACACTTCTCTGGCTCATTGACACTCTTGGGAAATGCTAAAGTCATTTATCATCATTTTGCTAAGGTCATTTGTCATCATTTTATGAAACATTTCAAACAACTTTACAATGCAAGTGAAATAAACTCTCAGGCTCTGTAATACTGTTGTAATATCGTTTTGCAATAAATCGCCTCTTATCAGTGCAAGAAACATATCAAATACCTTTGCAAATAAACTGGACCTCTCTTGCCCAAACTCAATAACATTTCGAAGTAGGTGCACTTTGCAAATAACTGCATACAACACGCTGAAATATCTCCAAAATGGCGGTACCTTGTTAGGCACCTTTTTACAGTGCAAGAAACACTCGTAATGGCGATACTTTGCGAATAGACACACCCAGCACCAGAAACTTTTGAAATTGCTATACTTTGATTGTAATTCATGAAATAGTTGCACTTTGCGCACAATAAACTCTTTAAAATACATGCACAGTAATAAGCACACACTGTGAGCACTTTTACACACTTTGAGATGCCCTTGATACAATACAAGGTCGTAGTTATGCCAAAACACATCCAGTCACCTTGCTTTAATTTTGGTTAATGTGCCCTTTTTCCCTTATTATATTTGTTTTATTCGTTTAAGCCCTTTTCATGCTCAATGTACTTTTCTTCTGCTCTTTTTACTTTAAACATCCCCAGTTTTGCTTTAAACACACTCATTTTGCTTTAAACATGCTCGTTTTACTTTACTGTTAATTGTTTCATCAAATACCTTTATTTTAAACATTTTCTTTAGTTAACAACCTTTTCGCACCTTCCGCTTGCTCAGTAATGTGGTTTGTACCCTTGTGATGCCCCGTTTCATCTCTTCTATCAAATACACGGTTTGTGCTGCTTCTCATTACCGTTGATTCTTTTCCGGCTCTTTTTGTGCTCGTTTCTCTTGGTTTTACCTTCACTGTCGTCTCAGCACATCATGGCTCTGAATATTGCTCTCTGCGATCCTGGTTCTGACACCATGTCGCTCTCCTGCTTTGGACACAATAGAAGAGTCTTCATGGGTTCTATTCAAGCAGCTTTATTTTATACAGTCACGTCACTATAGAAGTTTACTGACTTTAACTTAAGTAACTTATATACAAACTAACAACTGCGATCATGTATGCTCTCACTGTTGCTGCTCTTACAAAATGGCACTAGGGAGTGCACGTGTCTGGAATTTATATGTGCACATACAGCCTTGACATGCTTCTTAAAGATACGGCACACTTCCCTTGCATTTCGATCTATAATCTTGTTGATCACTGACAACATTATTGTATTTACACTAATAACACATTTCAAATTCCATTCTCCCTCATCTCACCTGCCCACACAAATCACAAAGCCAGAAAGTTTGCCAAAAATATTGGATTGATCACTACCAGCATTATAGTAAAAATATCAGTAACATTTATCTCATCAGTATAGCATTACTCTAGTCATCTCATTCCGGAATTCTGAATTATATCCCTGATTTTGACCTCTCTTCTTCAGTTTTTAACATTCTGGTAATCTGTTTTAAGTCAGTAAATCTAGGTATTAGAGATTTAACTCCTTATCAGACTATGACAAAGCATCATACAAAAAAAAAACAAGTTTTTGAGATGTTGTGACACCTATATTTGAACATTGCAATGTCTCTACTCCCATGACCTTGAAAAGTTTAAGCTAACATAAGGTGCCTTGAATGGCACATCAACTGGAGCACCGCCTTCCTAGAGTGCCAAGTGTTCTGCAGGCACATTTTCTTTCAGCCGGGGATCTTTATTTCTTTATTTTTAGAACAAAGAAATAACGCTCTAAACATAAATAAATAGAGAAAGAGCACCTCTACAAGCACAACACCCTAGGTGGCCACATAGTATTTTTAAGCATAAGGCCGGCCCTGCTCCAAGACCCTAGTTTTGCAAAATAGGATCTTTGGACCAACATGGTTACCTGGTTAACAAAATATGCCATAACTGAACAAAGAAAATAGATCCATAAGCCAGTTTCATTGTTTCAAGGTCATGCTTCCTAGTTTGTTGTTGATTGCACTACCTGGAAAAAAATCACTCTAAAGCTTGTTCAGTGGACCAAATTTATTTCTGCAGATGGACAGATAGTATTTCATTCTGATTCTGATTTACTGTTAAAAATTATGTAGGTCAAAGCCAATTCTGATTGTAATATTGCATCATACTAGGCAATGTATTAATTTAAACATCAGTGCAGTTATTTTCAAGTTTGTGGAAGACGATGTTTACATTTTCACTAATGCTGTCATTACTGTTATTCGTGTAACTGAAGTTAAAACAAATATAAAGACACATAGTATTCAGGCTTTTTGAAATTACTGACTATGATAAGTCATTTGTAACTAAAAGCTCACATGCATATTCAGGTCCTGAGGTGCTGCTGTCTCTCTCAGATGCGTTTGCCTTTATTCCACAATAAGCAGATATTGCACCAAGTTAAATGATCTGTGCTGATGTTTCATACTGCTGAGCTTTTTGCTACATGATGCAAATGCCCTTGCAATCTAATGGCAAGAGCTTATTTATTTTGCTATCAGGAGTTGCTGAACATCTCTGCAGGCAGTATTAGTGCAAATAGCAGATGTGCTACTCATTTCTACATTGCTTTTTCTAATGGGTATGTTGCTCAATTGGAAAAAGTGAATGCTTCCTGTTATGCTACAATCCCAATATTGCAAAAATCATTATGATTGAATGAGAAATACATTTTGTAAATTCACCTACAGCCTAAGACATCAGGAGCGGTAACCCTTCCAGTTAGAAATTCCTCAAAAAAGTTACATTCTTCCAACAAAATGATTTATCAAAAAGATAGCTGGATGAGAAATGCATAAATGTTTTGTGGCATAGTGTGCATGTGTCTTTGTGTGTATGTGTGTGTGTTTGTGGGTGGGGACATAATTGGGTTTCTATCACACACAGTCTGATAAAGGGACAATCATATCTATTCTCACCTTCCTGCAACACACAGACTCTGTGATGTAGACCCAGTTATCTCCTTACTCACCACACATGCACAAACACTTACAGTCTCTCTCTCACACACACACACACACACACACACACACACACACACACACACACACACACACATACACACACACACACACAGTAATTACCCGGCATGGCTGTCTCTGCCCCAATCTTGCTACATACAGTATAGGCTGAGCAGTGAAAATAGTTTAGTCAGTGCCATTACATTACTTTACTCCAAAATAATGAAGTAAAACTTCCGTGGGATTCAGAAATATGGCAGATTTGGTCAGATTAGGTCAGCCACTGTTTATCTATCATGGAAGATGAGACCCAAAACTTACTAAGGATTAACATTGTGGGAAAGCAATGTGAACCTGCAATTCATTAAATATCCCACTAGCAGCCAGAGTAGAGACTGGGATGCAAGCACATATCCCTGAGTAGTGGCTGCAATATACAACAAAAAATTGTTGAGAACTTGGTGTGTGTAGATGCCTCAATAGGGCTAATCTCACTCATACACACACACACACACACACACAAATATTGAGGTGAAAAATGGTACCTAGCAGCATGAAAGGGCCAATACAGGGTTATTTCATTTAGTACAAAGAGAAAGACAAAACACAGGTACCAGATGAACAGCTCAGTCTTCACCTCAGAGCCAATAGTATGTATAAAAAGTCGAACTGCCACAGTACTTATACTGTGGCAGTTCGACTTTTTATACATACTATTATTTCATTTAGTTTCTGATCAAAAGAAAGGGTGGAAATAGGAGTTTAGGAAAGTCATACAAAAGAGGAAGCCAAACAGAAGTAAGCACATAAGGAGAAATGCTAAGGAATAAAGAGGAAGGTGTGGGGAAGGAAGAGTAGCATTTTTGATTGGACAGGTACCCACTTTATATGGATAAAGAAAAGAGAAGTTGGGTAAGAAAGCAAAAAAGTAGAAGGAAGATAAAGGGTTAGAGTTAGTGGTAGGGAATATAACAAAGATAGAAGACAGACAAGGCTATAAGGTAAGGTGCTGACACATTGATAGAAGGAGAGAACAATGGAGAAAGATATGAGGTAAACAGAGTCAAGGGAATGATGACTGGGAGGATTGGGAAGGCTGAGATGTAATGGTTTGAGAAACACTGAGATGTGGCATAGGAGGGGTATAGGCAGCAATATCAACCTATCCATGTGGGACCCAATGGGAGATCAGACCCCACCTTGGGTAACCTCACCTTTGCACCCTAGCTCTGGTGGTAATGCCAGTGCAGGACAGGGGAAAACCATATTAGGACTTTTTCAATGTATTGGAGGCAGGGATCTAGATGAAGTCCACAACCTCCTTCACCATCACAGCTAGCTTGCACTTTCTGATAAATGTATCCACACCTCTGGCAGAACCACCAGTTGGAACCCCAACAGATCACCAGTGAAGCCCCCAAGGGCAAGGATCAAGGGTCTATCTGCCTCATCCTTCTTCTGAGGAATATTTTGAGAACAACCTGCTGTTGGGATGTGGAAGTTGGTGCTTGTCACTGGATACTGCTGTGCAGCTGTGCCACCATAGGTGATACTGTGGATATTACTGTATTGTGCAGCTGTGCCACCATAGGTGATACTGTGGATATTACTGTATTGTGCAGCTGTGCCACCATAGGTGATACTGTGGATATTACTGTATTGTGCAGCTGTGCCACCATAGGTGATAATGTGGATATTACTGTATTGTGCAGCTGTGCCACCATAGGTGATACTGTGGATATTACTGTATTGTGAAGCTGTGCCACCATAGGTGATACTGTGGATATTACTGTATTGTGCAGCTGTGCCACCATAGGTGATACTGTGGATATTACTGTATTGTGCAGCTGTGCCACCATAGGTGATACTGTGGATATTACTGTATTGTGCAGCTGTGCCACCATAGGTGATACTGTGGATATTACTGTATTATGCAGCTGTGCCACCATAGGTGATACTGTGGATATTACTGTATTGTGCAGCTGTGCCACCATAGGTGATACTGTGGATATTACTGTATTGTGCAGCTGTGCCACCATAGGTGATACTGTGGATATTACTGTGTAAAAATGAAAACAGAGAGAATCAACAAAACTTACGACAAATAAATGTAATAACCAGACAATGCAAAGAATGAGGTGATGAGAACTGCAAACGTACAATTACATGAACTCGTATACAACCAGTCAAATATACAACCTCAGCAGTAGGTGCATTTCACCAGGACAACACATTAATTGCAATGGGTGTGTACTCCTTATGGAAGCCCGTGTCACTTGACATTTGCAAGTCCTGTTTTCCCCATCCCTGTGGTGTAAAGTGCTGCATGTAGATGGATTGGAAGCACCTATTTGGAAAGTCAAACTAAGAACCTACATGCTTTGAACCATAAAAGGTAAGTGTGCCACCTGGTCTAATGGTAGAAGTATTACTGACAGACAAATACAAACCGTTGATGATGTATAGTTTAGATGTGTCTAAAGCTCTGCTTCACATAAACATGCATACTGAAGTATATTTTGACATAAATGCTGCCCTATACAATATAAAAGGTACCCTGGTTGTGATGCACAGCTAATGAAAATCAGTTGGATGGGGTCCTAGAAATGTCTCAATCACAGCACAGAAAGCCCGCTGTTCCTGTTTCTCTCATATGGTGTAATGTAGGGGGGGGGGCATGGGAGGATAATTCAAGTGAAGAGGAGCATCTGCTAAGGGAAATGAACACAGAAACTCTTTTAGTCTCATCCATGAAAGGCAAGTGCTTTAGTTGTGGAGCCATCCTTGTATCATAACTATGGTTTAACATAAAGCAAATTAAGAATCACATACGCTATCAATACCTTTTAATGGTGAACTTCCAGAAGTAATGGATAGGTACTTCCTAATCGGCAACAGGTGGACCACAGCACCCATAATGAGGCTGTTTCATGCTTTAAATTCATAGCTATGGCAAGCAATTAGGTAGAGACTCAAACTTATCTATATATATCTATCTATATATATATATATATATCTATCTCTCTCATGATATAGATATATATATATATATATGTATGTGTGTGCACGCGTCTATACAGAAGGTGGTCTAACCTCCCTTTCCCAAGATAGTGAGTGTCAGGAGCAATGGAAGAAGACAAAGAAGGACATTAGTACACTGTAGTCCAAGCTGTCAGAGTTGCAATAAAGCAGAAAAAGAAAAAAAAATTAAAAATATGCTCTCAGCACATCTCCAGACCTCTCTGATTGACCTCTTCTTCCCATCAGCTAAGAATGTCTAGATGATGAATCCTCAGGTCATTGTATTGGTGACTGTGCTACTCACCAGTCCATGGTACACCAGCAGTCTCTATCACTGTCCTGGTGAGAAAGTGCCATGCACCTAGCTTGTACTGTGCACCCTGATATGAGTTCCATAGCAAATGGTTCCAGTGGTTTCTAAAAAAAGAAGAAAAGAATGATTTTTAGTCTCCTGTGACTACCAGCAGGAACCCCCACGGGTACCAGTGACCTCAGAAACCAGTGTTGTATAGACAAATAAAAAGTAGGTAGACCGGGATGACACATGTTTATATGTGCATAGCTTATGTGTAGATGACATGTGGCCCGAAATACATGGCAATGCTACAGGCAATGTAAGAAAGTACAGAGGCAACAAAAATTATAATCTGCATGTGGGTAGTGCATTTTTGTGTCAATATTGAGTATAGCAGAACATAACTTGTGGTGACCCCACAGAAATGCATAAGGTATATTGCATTCAAGACAATGCTTGGCATGAGGGCAGCACTGTCATACTTGTTACCTGCAAGTTGTAATTCTGTGTGTGCTGTGTTTTTGGTGAGGGACCAGTGTTTGCACTGGTGATTGCAGGGCTGACAGTGTTGGAAGGTTTTAGGTGGACTCATGTGTTTAGGATTAACACTCCCCACTGAGTATATAAAGAATTAGGTATACATTAAAGTAGTGGGTGGGTAGGAACACTCACTATTGTCATGGTGATATGACTTTGTATCACATACTTAGAAATATGCCTGAAAGAGTAACATGGAAGGAATAGAATCTCTATGAAGGAGGCGTCTTGAAAGAGAATTTTCTCTGAGGAACTACTGCAGGTTTTCCACCTCTGTGGTCAATGACTGTTCAGGAAGGAGGCTGCTGACCTGCCACAGCATGAATGGGCTTGGCAGGATCATATCGGCGATATGAATATTATTGGTGGCCAGGTCTGCAGTTATGAACAGATGAGTTGTAGGACCACTGAATTTATCCTAGTTGCTAAAAAATGGACACTTCACTTTGTACAGCAAGGTAGGGCAACTTGATCATTAGTCCAGTCACCTTTGATGGAGATAGAAGAGTTTCTGGCCCCACCCAGAGGTGGAACAGACTCGTCACAATCCCATGGTGTGATGTGGAACTTGGAGATGAGTTGTAATATGCCCAAGACTATCTATTAGAGATGCTCGGGGTGGGTACTGCCATACCTACATTACACTGTTAATAACATTCCTTTGCTCCCTAATCACTACACATCTCAATAATATTGTGTACTTTTAATACAATGCAAACATTAAGGTGTGATCTATATAGACACCTGCATAAGGTAAGGTATTATCCAGTACTGTTGATATGCACTATAGTATTAAATCTGCACTGAGACTACTTTAGAGATCATGTGTTATACATATACTGGCCTTTGTGCCCTGCAGTGTTCACAGGTAAATGTCTGTCCAATACCATCACCATGGATCTTTCATTTCTAATGTCTGATAATTGTCAGACTTAATCAATGATGGCATTGATCAACTGACACTGTCAGGGAATACAGTGTGTGTGTGTGTGTGTGTGGGGATACACTCAGTCCACATAGCTGCACACACTCAAACCATTAGTGCCAATGCCTTTTCAAACAACATTCCTCAATAATCACCTGCATCCCACATCTTAAATACACACACACAACGACATACACATACACATGGACACACCTACTTACACATCTCCCCTGCTGTAGCTGCCTCATATGTATAATATTGTGTAGCAATGCACACATTGAAATGAATTTAGTAGATGCATCAGGGTTATGGGCGTTCACGGTGGTGCAGCCGTTAGCATTGCCACCTCACAGCAAGAGGGTCTCTAGTTCAATCCTCGGCTGAGGTGCTTTCTGTGTGGAGTCTGCATGTCCTCCCTGTGGTCGTGTGGGTTTCCTCCCACATCCCAAAGACATGCTATAGGTGGATTGGATACTCTAAATTGGCCCTAGACATGAGTGCATGTGTGTGTGTGCTTTTTGTGGAAGGTTGGGTGCTGGGCTGGCAAATCGACACTGTAAAACTCTACTGCCAATCATGAGCGGACAGGTGATCCATTGTGGCGACCCCTAACCGGGAAAAGCTGAAAGAAGAAGAAGAAGAAGATGCATCAGGGTTATATCACAGGGCACCATCTAAACAGTAAACATGTGCTTTCAGCTGCCCAAACACACACTTCACACTAACCCTGGATTGTGATAGGGTATAGTTGTAACTCTAATCTTTCTCATTCTGTGCATTTATAATTGGTGTCATAATCAAGGGCATGAGAGCATAACTGGTATCACCAAGAAGATGGCCCAGAGTGAAGCCACTTCTTACAAACCACTGGTAATGGTGTCATATTTGCCATATATAGGAGTTATGGTAACTGCCATGCTGGCCTGCGGACACAATGATACCCTGTGTGCTACAGACTACCTGGTAGCTGATTGAATGATTGATTGATTGACATTTGATTACTGGGAAAGTCCATCTGGATAGATGCCCATTTCCTGAAGAAGACTGGGAAGAAAAGCTCCAAAGTATTACAAAAAACAATTTTAATGTTTTCAAAAATAATACAAAAACATCTACAGTTTAAATAATTATACCAAATTAGACATAATGTGCAAACAGTGGTTAAAAGATGCAACTTATGTAACGATGATTTAATATTTAGATACATTTTGTCCAGTTTATAGAGAAGTTAAAGTATAAGTTAGTATAATACAAACAAGAACTGCAATATAAAGTAAGAGAAAAAACAGATTATGCCATATTTGGAAAGAGAAGAGTCATGGAAGAGAATCTGATTGAAGTAAGGAAATATGTGAAGAAGGGAGAATAAGAAAGTGTAAGGTATGAGTAGGGACATTTTCATATTTTGGTGTGTAGTTTATCCCAGGTATGAGCAAGAACAGAGCCAGCTTTTGGTATAGGATGTCTTTCTAAGTGGATATGAAGGAAGGGAAGGAAAGTATTGACCTGATGGATACAGGTAATGAGTTCCAGGCCTTATCAGCATGGTACAAAGTACAGACAATGCCCAGCAGATTACATAGGTTTGTGGACAAAAAGGAGTTTTTGGTCATTGCATTGTAATGGCCAATTAAGAATATAATTGTTTAGATTGGTATTTAATGCTAGACAAACAGACGGATGTTGGATGGTTTTATAGGTGATAAGACGTAGTTCTAACATATTTAAGCATCTTACTGCTGTATAGTGGTGTGTTCTGGAAGGGATATTTGTTGCATATATAGGCACTTTATTATAATACTGTTCAATTTTGATTTTGTGAGCCTGGGTATTGCTAAAGAAAGGAACAGCATATAGTAAAGATAGGAGAAGGTAAGTAGTGGCAAGTGTTGTTTTAGTTGCATTAGTGAGAGAGTTTTTGGAAGCATTCCTAACTTTTGGTGATTGTATAATGCAATGTTGTATATGCAGGTCAAATTTAAGATTACCATTCACTGTCATCCCTGATAATTTTCTATGAGAAATTACTTAAATGGGTTTTATTATTAAGAGAGAAGAGTTTAAATTGTATTTCACAAGAGAGGGATTTGGAGAAAAAAAAGTAAATTGTCTTTTTTGGGGGTTGGGATTGAGCATGAGTTGTGAAGTACAAAACATTGCTTCAGTGGATGTTAAAGCTTCCTGGGTTCTTTTTTTGGAAATGTACCATGTTGTCAGATGTGCATATGAGTATGCAGTCATATAATATTGCCTTTTATGTGGAGGTTTGGAGGGTGTTAGCGAGAATGTAAAAGTGAAGAGGACCAAGTATAGATCCTTGTGGTATACCAGTGGTGACTGTGAGCTACGCAGAGAGAGTAGAGTGCTATTTAATTGACTGATATCTATTAGACACATAGCGTAGACCTAGTAAGGACATTTGAAGTAGATAGTAGTTTGTTGTGAGAAGCTGTGTCGAGGGCTTTAGATAAGTCTAGAAATAAGATTAAATTGCCATTATCTTTAACTTTATTGACAGAACATTTAAAACTTAGCAGTGCTATGTTAGTCCTTTGGAAGGGATGGAAGGAGTGTTG
This sequence comes from Protopterus annectens, assembly GCF_019279795.1. Taxonomy (NCBI): domain Eukaryota; kingdom Metazoa; phylum Chordata; order Ceratodontiformes; family Protopteridae; genus Protopterus; species Protopterus annectens. The sequence goes on along the minus strand of NC_056727.1, from coordinate 20,854,821 downwards.
TGTGGGAGATGGGAGCTCTTCCTGCATAACTTAGCGGTTGTTGTTAATATATATTTTGTAGAGGGGAGATAAGATCACTGTATGTCTAACTTTAGTAATGTTTGTTAAATGTCCTCATTTGTGTAGAGTGATAGTGTGTGTATGTTTCCATAGGGAGGTAATATGGGACTCCTGGACTGACCTATTTATAATGCTGAGACAGAATAGGCAATGCTATCAACTGCTATTTTAAGGTACTCGCTTGGAAGGTCATCAGCTGAAGTAGAACACAGTTTGAGTTTGTTTAAGAGTAGTTTTATTTGGGCGCAGTTTTGAAGGTGATATTGGATATGGTGATATATGGCTAGTGGCAAGGCTTTGGATTGGATGTGTGGGAATCCTTGATTAGGGATGCTATACTATCTGTGATATAAGAGTTATATTATATTGCGGTTTCAAGTGATGAGTTATTGGGAGAGAGGTTAGGGTTGTATTTTTGGTTGAATATGTATGATTTCTTTAATGGGTGAACAGAGATATTTTAGGGCTTCATTTACTATTGTCCTGAAAGTTGTTATACCGGCAGATTCAATAAAGGCTACATGATCTCTTTACACTGTAGTGCACTGTTTATGATTCAATAAGTGGCTCTACATGGTGTGTAGAATCACACACCACCACACAAACATGGTAAACACTGTGGCATACAAATTACAGCATAAGCAACTGAATTGCATGCTAATCAACCAGTGCAAAATGGAGGAGCTCTTCAACAAGCTATAAAGCAACCATGTAGACTCAGTGCTGGGTTTTCCTGCGATTTCCAAAACCTATTGGAATACAGCCATGGAAAAGAGTCTACAGAGAAACAATGTTAGACACTACTGTTGCTTTAATTCATGTGTATGTGCAACAGGCTGAAGTCTATGCTGCTGCTGCTGCTAATAGACCTCGGCCAAGAAGGAGAAGAGTTTTCAGACCCTGGGTAACTATCACAATCTGCATAATGTGGAAATTGTAGAGTACTACAGGGTGGATAGAGACACACTACAGGAACTCTACAACCTCTGTCGTCCTCAACTCAGACCCAGGGCAAACCAAGGGGAACCCACCCCAGTGGAGACAAAGTTATGTGTAGCACTTATAATCTGAGCTACAGGTAGCTTTCAGAGACCGACAGAGGGCATACTGGGGGTGTCACAGGCATCAGCATCCAGGATCCTCCATCAATTCATGAATGCTATTCTCCAACATGCTAGTGACCACATATATTTTCCCTTGTACTTCTAGGGTCAGAAATATGCAGGAACTCCACCTTTAGTGCACTACCCTGAAGTACTGGGTGCCATAGATTGCTTACATGTAGAAATTAAGACACCACCCCAGGGACAGGGAAGGCTCCACATTAATAGAAAGTTTTTCCACTCTGTTAACTGCCATGTTATATGTAATGCCAAGAGAATCATCTTGAACATATGTGCTGGCAACCCAGGCAGTTACCACAACTGACATATCTAGCACACCTCCATCTGTATCAGATGTTCAGTGGGGGGGGGGGGGTATCAAACAGGGTCATTTACTTGGGGATGCAAGTTATGCATTAGAACTGTTGCTGATGAAGCTCATCAGAAATCCACACACCTGCTGAAGAATGCCATAATGAGGCACACGCTCAAACCAGAAATATCATAGAGCATGTGTTTGGGCTGCTGAAGTCGTGGTTCCAGTGCCTGGATATATCTGGTGGAGCTCTGCAGTTCAATCCATGGACATGTACTGAAATATTCCCAGTATGTGCCATGCTACATAACATCATGCTGAGAAAACAGCTTCAGCAGGATCAACAGTGGAAAGGAGCACACATCCCACCACCAATACCAAGGTCACCACAACCACACACAGGTGGGGAATCAGAGGGGAAAGCAGCAGCTGCTGTGGGTGTAGGCAGACATAGGCATTCTCAATATGGTCTCTCATTGGCTAAAAGACAACACGTAGCACACTCATTCACTACCTAAGGGCCTAAAACCTTCTTTCTATGTGCACACACATATAGTAACATTGATGCTAGGCAACTGTCACAACCTATACTTCACCATGTAATGGTTGTGTGCTGTTTGCATTAGACAGAGTCAGCCCTGAACAAAAACTGTTGCAACTGCTGGATTTACAAGGTAACTGTTTAACCTGGAGTGTATTATGTAATAATATGAATGACTGGCATACCCTTACATGATGTTATTTGGTAGTTTAAGCAAGTGAAAGGTGGGAGATTTGTTCAGAAATGACCTTAGCATATGACAGCAGAGACATATTTGACTTATATGTGCCCATTATTAAGCAGCAGGCCTCAGGCATCACAGATTCACACAGTCATACCCCTTAAAAGTAGTGATGGTTTCTGCATGCCTCAGTTTAGCACCATATGTTTGTACTAGAAAATCATTAAAGAGAGAATTAAGAAAATAGTAATACACATTACAGTTTCAGACTTCACAACATTCACAAGATCATTAACAATAAAGATGGAAACATTTTAATGCTATCAACTGTGTAACTTTCTAAGACCAATATAAGTCAAAGGTACAATTGCCAGTTCAACATCACAAATGCAGATATACAAAGCACTAAGTCAGCTATGCACCCTGTGCATTATACACAAAGCTTATGTATCCCTGAATCCAAAAGATACAAAACAGGGATATGATACAGTTATCATCACTTGCACAGGGTGCTGGGGGAGTAGGAAGCCTAGGCTGACACAAAAGGCTGAACCATGTAACAGTTGTGTGTGTGTTTGTGTGTGTGTGTGTGTGTCTGTATGGGTACTTCAGGAAAAATTGGTGTGTGAATGTCTGCATGAACACCCCCAAGCTCTGTGCTACCTGTATGTCTTGGTATGTTGGACAAGTGAGAGCCATGCATAGGTAGAGGTGGCAGTTCATCATTGTCATCCCTTATCACGAGAACTGTCTCTGCCAGGAGTTGTGCTGGTATGTTCACACCCATGGTCAGATGCACTGCCACTACCTGAATGTAACTGATGTCTGCTGGATGAGTTTCAGTCACAAGGGTGCCGAGGACCACAACCCATGGCCTACCACGTCTGGGTGAGGACAGCTCACTCACTGACTGAGCAGTGGAAACACGGCCACTATGGGAGCATGATCAAGCACAGCAGATTATGTGGCTGACCTACACCCATAAGGATGCATTAGAAATATCATAGAGCATGTGTTTGGGCTGCTGAAGTTGTGGTTCCAGTGCCTGGATATATCTGGTGGAGCAGACAATCCATTACAGACACCGCTCGTTCCAATGTGTCATTCATCCAGCCCATTGAATTGGCAATGCAGTGGAGGCAGTCATGCATGTCAGCTTGTGCCAAATCTACAATCCTAAGCACTTCTCTGGAGCATGTATAGGAACATGCCTGTGCATCCATGATGGTCCTAAACATACATTGAGTGGCACAGGAAGGGGCACCTGGATCAGGTGGAGGATGGACAGTAGGTATCCTCTGAGCACCCCTAACAACCCTCCTCTGTCACACCTCACCAACACTTTGGATACAGCCAAAGTCAACAAGCAGTGAAGCCGCAGTGACCACACTTCACAGATTGATTGTCTTGCACTCCACCTATCCAATGTCTGAGGGCTCACTGGCATGGATAGACATTGGTTACTGGCTGTATCCGATGGAATTTCAGGGGATAGCTTTGTGTCACCCTCAGTGTCAGATTCAACCTCTGCACTCCCTGACTGTGCCTCTATTTGGCCACCATCATCATCAGAGTTTGTTAATACTCTGATATAAGATGGGAGAAGTCCCCCACTTCCACTGACATGATCACCTGTGATAATAAGCAACAAACACAGGAACAATTAATACCTAGACTACTATAGTTCAATATATGCTAACAAAATAACAGTGGTGCCAGTATTAGACAGTACAACAATACACACAACAATCCTGACATTAACATCACACACTAAAATATTTGTTTGAATTGCTCATCAGTACTGACATAAAAATGTTTGGTTTACCATGTTCAAATGATGTTATGCTCTGTATGCCAGAGGGTCCTGGAAGAAGTTAGGAAAAAGGTAAGGACAACATCATCATAATTAAAAGTAACACATTGGGTAATACTTTTGCCCCTTTATATGTCCATTAACTATACTTTAAATAAGAACTTGGATGACAAGTCCAACCTAAGCCCATGTGTAATCAATCAGAATGTGTTGTTAACTGTAGCAATCTTCAGTCCCCCTAAACAATTATTTTGATAAAGAACTAATGTATTGATTTTAATTTTTTTTTACTATACAACAGTATTAAACAATTGAGATATAAAAGCCTATCTGGAAGCTCCTCGTGGGACATGCTTGCTGTCTCTGAATCAGTAGCACCAATGTCAAGGTCAAGCTGTTCTGCACTTTCCTGGGTGCCATCTGGATCCCTGACAGTAGAGAGGAACTCTTCATTTGCTGTTAGGTTGGGTCTGTAGCAGGACTCCTGGTAAACATCCAATCACTGGCCACTGCAGCTGCTCTCCTCCATACAGATGAGATCATGTCTGTGGCCTTATGGCGCACCTGGTCATATGCCCTGCTGTGGCCACACACTGCATTAATGTCTGCAATGATCTGCTGCCAAATTTGCATTCTGCCTGACACATCTCCATATCCTCTCTCAATCAGGAAGGCACCATTTTGCCTAAAAGCTTCAACAATAATCTGATCCTCCGAGTAAGTGAAGGGTAGGTTTTGAAGATTGAGATGCCTGGGTAGCATAGTAATATGTGTCCTAAAAGACAACAGAAAGATAATGCATATAAGTATCACATAACTGTTCCCAGATAAAACAGAAAAGGAAGCATTTCAGTATTACCCACTGGAGAAACATAAAACAGTCTAGAGATTTAAAATATGGACATGCGGTGGGATACAAAAAAGGGAGAGTAATAATGCCAATATATCCTTGTTTGTGCCATAACAGACATGCAGCTTTACTCTTCCACCCCCAAAAGAAGAGACAAATAGAACATTTTGCTAACAAGCCATCTTTGAAATGCTAAAACTGCTATCGAATGAACTGTCCCTGAAACATGTCTACAGATTTAACATTCCATGTTAAGGTATTGCCAATCATGTATATCTGTGAGATGCCCTGATAAACATGCCCATCCCAAGAGTACACTTCTAACTAAAATGAAAAAAGAAATCACTGGAAACCAGGACAGAGTGAGCTAAAATCTTTTAATAATGCCAAACAATTTTCCAGATTATTAAAGGAGTGTTAGCTCACTCTGCCCTAGTTTCCAGTGATTTCTTTTTTTTTTTTCATATTGGACTCAGCTAGCATATCACTGGATTTGCTTGCATGCTGGTTCAGTCATCTTTTGTTGATACACTTCTAACTAATGCATGCCGAGATATATATATATATATATATATATATATATATATATATATATATATATATATATATATAGATATAAAACTATTAAACAGATTTTTCTAAATTACATTTCAGCATATGGAGTATGTAGATGACAAAATGTAAGCATACCCTCTCACGTTCAATACTCATCTCTGCAGATATATCCCAAAGTAATAGCTTATTTTCTGTGTTCTCCACATAAATATGTCTCCTCACCTTCAGGTTTCCTAGCTACACTGTTGCCTTTTTAAGGTTTAGATTCAGGGCTCTCTGCATGGTGAAGATGCAAATGAGGTGTGAACTTTGCTAAATCCCAAATACTTGGCTCAGTGTTGCTGATGTAAACATAGTGCAGGCACTCCCTCAGTGTTTGTTTTAATGTATTGCAAGTGTGAATGATTATTGGTAGGGAGAAGGAAAACATAGCAGCAATGCAGACTGCCCTGCATCCAGTTTATATGTCAGGTTAGACTTACAAAGTGTTAGATTAATTTTGTCAAGGTTGGAAATGTAAGTAAACAGCACACAATTCACAGGTTCTGTTCATTAACATCCAACCTCCCTTTCATCTATTGGCAACTGCATATTATATTATTGCCATTCAATATTTTCACACATTTTATGGACAATAATGTAGTATGGTGTGCAAACGGCAAGTCTCCGATTACTGGTCAGATAGAAGAATGACCAACAAACACAGAGAGATAGGGCAGAGCTGCATATTTGCAAGCAATACTCATAACTGGTTGTGTGATCACTTAGTGTACTACATCCAAAAATAATACATGCACAAATAACACTTGTATGGTTTCAAATTACTGTAGATGATGTTGCAGTTGGCTGTATGCAGAATGATTTCAGTTCCTTGCTGCACAGCTGTTTGTGTGGCAAAAAGGGACAAGGCACTGATACTGTGTTCTGAAGGTTCAGTCAAATAAGAGTTCAAATCCAGACCTATTTAGAAATACTTCCTGTGTACTAACAAACATTTTGTATTGTTTATTTCAGACATTGCTTTTCTTCATTTGAAATGCCTTCCCCTTTTATTTATGTTTCAGTTCCTTGCTGCAAAGCTGTTTGTGTGGCAAAGAGGGATAAGGCACCCTTACTGTGTTTTGAAGATTCATTGGAATGAGAGTTCAAATCCAGACCTATGTAGAAATATCTCTTGTATACTAACATTTTGTGGTGTGTATATCACGGGTTATTTTCCTCATTTCAACTAGTTTTCCCTTATTTAATTTCTTTTTTTTATTTATTTATTCATTTACTTTTGTGGGCATTGTTTGTGTAATGTGCTCTTTAGTGCAAACATGGGAAACAGAGAAAATGAATTTCAGGTTTTGCTGTGCTCATCTAATTTCCGTGAAGCATGGCAGTGTGCAAGTTGGACTAGTGGCTCACCCAGGAAGCAGACAGAACACCTGTCAATAGGGCATCTGTAAAACGGCAAAGGTCTAAAACAATACATCGTTGCACTTTTTGTGTTCCATCACACAACTGCACCTAGGCGTGCTGTGCGCCAGTTAGCAAGGCTCCCCAACACATGCAGACTGAGACAGCCAGTCATTGAAACTGGATACAGTCAATTAATTCTTTTGGGCACCATACAAACCCGCTAATTGGTGTTGCATGTTGGTTAATACAGAGACCTTAAGAATGATTAGGAAATTAGAAAATGTCATGTAGTCCTATGGCAGCAGGTGTAAGTATAGGATTAGAGTATGGAAGGTACGGGGTTCTAGTACAGGGTGTGCAACCTATTTTTACTGCCGTGACAGTGCAGTTTATAGTAATGAACTGAAAACTAGACAAGTGTTATTTCATCATTCTTGTAGCACCAGTGTAAGTGTAGGACTGTCATACTTGTGGTCCTAGGTTCTAATACAGGGTATTCCATACACATTTTCTGTTGTTTCCCTTTCCATTATATCCACTGTTATTTATAACACTTTAGATAGTGGAAAGGGGATGAATTATATGTATGAGGGATGAGACACCATTATTGTGTTTTCAGATGTATGACTGGAGGGTATGCTTTCTACTATATTTCTATAAGTATTATTCTGCTATCTGGACTTGCATGGGCTTCACAATTACATAAGATACATACACAACTGGATCTGTATCCAATAACCTTGTCAGATCACACACACATACATGTGTAACATCTCAAACTGTCAACTGTGTTTATGTATGATTCCAGAGTATGTCTGAGCAGTTTTTCTATGGCAAAGATGGAAAATCAATGCTGTGGAAAAAGATGGTTTGTCCAGTATGCCTAGTTTTGAATCAATCCCACAATATAAAAATCAAATTTTCTCAGTGCATAAAGGCCAAAACATATGTGTCAAGTCATTACATTTATGTCCCCAGCACATGTCTCAAACTTAACTCACCTAACAGTTTGTTTCCAATTTCCAGTACATATTTCCAGGCTACATCAATAGACACCCTTCAACATAGGCCAAGTGTCAGATTAACCTTACCATTTCAATTTAATACCTCCCTGCTCTGCACTGCTACTCACTGCTTTACATTGCACAAATGCGGTTGGCATAGTTTCTTGGGTTTGCACACTACCGGTAAACACAACAACTGGAACTGGTGGAAAAGCATCACTTTCCATTTCAATAGTTTGGCTGGAAGACATGGCTGGCATTAGAGATGAAGGTGCTACGCTTAGGGCACAGAACTGGGGTGTCCAGGAGTCCAGTATATTTACTGATTTCCTGGTAAAGTGCCACAGCCAAAGGCATCTACAGGGGAAGTATTCTGACACCCAGTACAAGTCTGAAGCATGGAATAGTTTGGTCCAGACTGTATCCAGTTCCTCTGGTATCCCGTGCACTGAAGAGCAGTGTAGACATTATTTTAATGACCTATGTACGAGTAAAAGGGATACTCTCAACCCTCAGTTGCATGAATTTGAGACTGTGGGCATCCCACAGCTGTGTAAGTATGACAATAAGAGAGAACTTGTAAGACTTAGAAAGTTAAATATAGCAAGACTGCTACACATAATGCTCTTCTGTTCTTTTCTGCTCTTTCCCCAGCTCACATCTAATGTGAGATCAATTGGCTGGCTCATGTTTCTTGATTAGAGAGACTGAGGGAAGCAAGTGGTATGTATGCAGCAGAAGAGAAGTGTTATTGTTTCTTTAAAAATTAGAGATGACCTTTTTTTGGTCTTTTAACGAGTTTTATCAAATTGAGCATGCATATCCTAACTTTAAAAGGAAGTATGCACGCATTAGTGTGTAGCACAAACCAATTGTAGGTGTCCAATATTAGACTGTAGTCAGAGGTTGTGGGTTCAAATACCATGATTCACAACTCTACAATACTGTTATTTCTTTAATCATATTTACATTAAATTAAAATTTCTATACCAGTGGCACAAATGCCCTGCTGTAAACTGCAATCTGTATAATTAGCACATGCATATTCAGTATATGCACATTTCAATGATTACTTTCAGCAATCTGTAGTATAGTGTGCATCTGTTAGGATACATACTTAAATGTAATACTTCAGATAAAATGAGTTGTATAATTGTATTAATGCACTGTATGTCACATATGATGGTACTAATTGTATCTCTTTTTTCCTCTCTTACCCCAACCCTTATCTCTATTTTTTTATTTTCTATTATATGTCATCAAAATTACTCCATGTCATCCATGTCTACCACATCACTAAATGCTATATAGCACAGAAAGGTAGGTCAGCCACAGTAGATCAGCTGCTTCCACGCCACCAGCTCCAGCACTGATGCCCAGCACATCTGGGACCCAACCTGGCAACAATGCATCTGCTGTCCATGCACTACCTGTGCCCTCAACTGGTGATACCATAAAAGCTGGTGCAGAGGTACCTTTCTGGAGAAGTGGCAAAGGTGGTTATTTCATCACTCAATAGGAAATGCCAGGATTGGTGCGTAGGGTCATGCACCACACTATTGGTGTACTCCAATGCTGGCTGGAGAGTCTGCTCTCCCTCTTGGTCCTTATGAGAAGGCGTCAAGAACTCCAGCTGTCAGTGGAGTAAGCAGACAGTGATGACAGTCCAGTGGATGGACTCAATTCTCAATGCCTCCAAGCTTGATAGGCATGAGCCTGGTTTGTTCCCTCCCTCACCACAATCATGGTGTCCCCTACCTTTTGTGTCCATCACCATTCCTGTCTCTTGTATTGTTTTCATTTTCTTTCTCACCTACCCAACTTACCTGACCCAGACATGCATAGGTCGCTTACCCAGAAGTCCCCTCTTATTGAATTAAAAAAACTGGGCACCTGTCCCACAAAAAAAAAAAAAAAAAAGTTCATCTCATACATAGCTCACCATTTTGCATGTGTCTTCTTAACACACTTGATTCAGTCCAATTGGCTATATAACATGATAGTGTTGTCACCCCTCTCTCTGGAGGTGATAGTCCAAATTCAGCTAATATTCTGTATGTATGATCAGTTTCTACTGTTGAAGAAATGGATAGCTATGGTTCTTTCCTACCTTCCTCCTACACATTCCTGTACTGCTTTCCCTTTGTTCTTTCCCCTGCTTGCTCCCCATTTCACCACTTTCCATTTTAACACCTATAATCTGGCCAGAAAATAGAATTACACACAACACATATAAGTAGCAGAAAAAGCAATAGATTCTTTCACTTTTTGGACTCTTTGTTTATTCAGAGTTTCACATCATGCAGCAATGCCAAGCGACAGGGAGAAAAAGTACAATGCTGCATTTACCTATGTGGAATGCCAGTTAACCCCGATGTGCTATGCCAGCACACAGCAACACATGTACTATGAATAATTCATGTCATGGCAATATCACTGTTTAATTAAAAGAATTTTAAAGTATTAGATACACCTGGATTCAAACCCAGCATCATCTGGGCTAAAAAAAAAATGCATTTACGCCTGCTGCCTTAGAGTCAGTTAAGCAGCAGGTGTGTTTCCTAGACTCAATACTAACTCTCAGACTTCAGCAATGCAGCTTATGTTTGTGCACTGCTTTACTATGCACTAACAGGGAAAGTATTAGAAATGTGTATATCACATGAGCAAACACTTTTCCAACAGTTGGGCAAACCTGCTGCTCTCCTTGTAATGGCAAAGTAAATATTAGTATGTATTGCTCCTCTTTACTGTCTATTTCCTGTCTGTGACATGAAATTACATATTGAAACATAACAAACTGAAGGCCCTATCTAACAATATGTCACATATTTACAATACAGCCATATGTTGCCTCTCCCTAAGCACTGCAACCCTGGTGTCTCAGTATTTTTTTCACACGTATCACCTATACTACATAAATTAATACCAGATGTTGTGTGATATGGAATGCAAATAAATTTGTTAACATGTAGAAATAGAACTATTGACCCATAAGCCTAAAAAGCCTTATCTGCAAGGCTAGGGGATGGAATCAGCATGGACCTTGTCCACAGGGACATAGGTGACCCTTAACACACTTGACCTGACCCATTTTGGTTTTGTCAAGGATAGATCTTGCTTATTAGATCTAGTGTACTTTTTTGATTCTGACCCCAAACACCTGGATGAAGGGTAACAAGACATACCACCTATGTTGAGTTATTCAAGGTCTTTGACACTATCCCCCACTCAGGCATCATAGAGAAAATCTCCCATCAAGGGATTAACCCATACATTATTAGATGAATAGCTAACTGGCTCACTGACAGAACATACACTGTCAAAGTTGGGGACAGCACCTCCAACACTAGACCACTTACCAGTGGAATACCACAAAGATCTGTGTTGGGCCCTCAACTGTTTGTAAACTATTTCTCTGAAGTCCAGGCAGTGTAGATGGCCTGCGGCTTACAAACTTTGCAGATGACTGTTAAATGGATACAGTTATATAGTCACCCAACTATGTTAACATATCACAGAAGGGACTTACGTAGACAAATGATTGGTGCCAAACTCATGGACTGAAAATTACAGCAAAAAATGCCTTATTGTCCCCTTTGGCAATGAAGTACACCTGATAATTATAATATACATATCACTCTTCTAAGTTCAAACACAGTGTTGTGAGTCTTGGGAATACATGTTGATAGCAATCTACACTTCAAGCACTATGTGTCCATTGTGATGAGACATGCATTCTACATTGCACATCTCATAAATAAGGCCATCCCATCCAAGACCAAGGAGATCATCACCATGCTGTATACTACCCTTATCAGACCACTAATTGAGTAAAATGCTCCCTTCTGTCTGTACCTCACCAGACACCTGCAGCAACTCAAGAAAACATGGAGTTTGTGAATGGGAGAATCCAGGGCCTCCAAAACATGACATAGATGGAAAGACTAAAATACTTGTCAATATTCTCAGTATCATGCAGGCTGCTGAGAGGTGGCCTATTTCTGGCCTACTAAGCAGTCTCAGAGCCTGCTGTACTGGAAATGCTGGACATCTGCAAATCAAATAGGACAGGAATAACTTTCTCCATGGATCTCAACATAGCCTGTGACATAAATAGACCATGCTGGGAAGACAGATATGTCTCCCAGTGACTGCCACTCCTTTATAATATTCTCCCACTGCATGGGAAGTAGTGCTCCTCAATGACCCTTTTCAAATGTACCTTGATAACTTTGTGGTGATTCTAAATTCAACCCTGGGGTGGCACCTATGTTCACATATGTCCCTCGTGGATTGGGCCAGTTGGTGATGATCACACAATTGCAGTGCTAATAATGACTATCTAACTATGCTCAAGAAAGTTACTTGTGTTTTTACCCAGCTAGGCTTGTAAACACCCTAGGGCCATTAGGCTAGTAACCTCCTGTGGACATATGAAGCTATAAAACTATACAAGCCCTCCAACATCTTTTCTACAACATGCCTTGCAGATGTCATCCACTATAAGTTGACCTGCAGTATTGTCAACGTTAGACTTGCACAATGATGGACTGATTTCTGTTTCTGTATATTTACACAGGTAGGGGTTCTACTCTCATTGTATTCAACTCTGTGTTTGCATGTGCACTTGCTTGATATTACTGAGATCCTTTTACACTAGGATGTAGGATACTGTTATTGCCATATTCTCCTCACTATACACTGCCATCAGCTATAAAGTGTTGTCTGAGACACTCCAAGTCAGACTTGGGCGGTGGTGCTTGCCTTCAATACAGAGTTTTGTAGTCTGTGTAGTTAGGTAGGGGTTCTATTCTCACTGGGGTCAAGTGTGTGTTAAACTAGCATGTAGGACACTGTCATTGCTATATTCTCCTCATGAGACACTGCTAATGTCATCATCTGTATTTTATTGGTGGATGTGCACTATTCCCAACAGGGCAGGGTGAGACACTGGCCTGGAGGCCAGGCAGAAGTCACCTCATCCTATATGATATAGATTAGTAACATGGATTTCAGTCTATCCACATACATCATGGTATGGTTTGTATGGCCTGTGTTTTCTTGATGAGTAACCCATGTGGTCTCTCCAGCTGCTGCATGTGTTTGGTGAGGTACATGCAAAACAGTGTATTATACTCTATATTAGTGTTCTGATGAGGTTTGAATACAGTGCTGTAATATAATCCTGAGATCTGAATATGATGGCATGACTTATGATGTGCACAATACTTGGTGGTTGAAGTTCAGAGTGCTATGTATGTGTGTTCTCAGTACTTGCACCAATGGGTGTCAGCATAGCGGGACTGCTGTCATTAGGAGGGAATTCCACTTTACAAAAGGCCAAAATAAAGACACATTTTTGCATTTATTTGTAGACCGTGTGGCTTTGTCACCAATCATTTGTCTGTGCTAGTCTTTCTTGTAGTATGTTATCATCATAGGTGGACTCAGTAATTGCACCTGGTATGCAAGAATCAGCAAACACGGTAAGCCAGAGGCCATATACTTTACCCTGCACTGTCAAGAAATACATTCCAAACAGTAAAGGGCCAAGCACAGATCCCTGGGGTACACCAATGGTGGCAGCTCTAATGGTACATATTGATTCACCAACTTTCAAACTTTGTGTTCTTTCAGTGAGCCAACTGGTTACCCATCTAGTAACATGAGGTTTAATCCCCAGCTCGGAGAGTTTTTCAGTGATTGCGTGGGGGATTATGTTCAAACCCTAGTCCAGTTGAGGATAGCCAGTATGCACTGTCTTATCTACATCCAGGCCTATCACACAGAATCAATGGACTGTGACATCACAGATCACCTATCATGTGACTTTTCACATACGCATTCCTGACACAGTTTAATATACACTTTAGCATGCCCTCTACATAGACTATGTTACTGTAGAAGGGTGTTTTCAACATGTGTCCGTGTGAGTTGGGGGGGGGGCATCACCTGATACATGCATGTATAATCACATCCTGACTCTCCTCATCTGTGAGGTAGACCAACATGTCATTGTGGACCTTTTCTAAATGGCAGTGTGCAACAGACCTGTGTGAGATGCTAATGCTACCATCATGTCTGTTACATCTGTTAGATGTCCTAAAAGAGATAATCAAGGGCATACATGATGACAACACTATCAGCATTTTGAACATGAGAAGGATAAGGCATTTAACACAAATCCACACTGAGGTATTCACTCAGCACTGTTATATGTGGCCATATACACCTATATCACCAAGTGGGTAGACCAGTGTGTCATATACCTGGCATCTAAATATGTTGACTTGTGAAGTGATCTATATCTCAGGTCCAGTTATCCGGTCCATACAAAAGGGTTATCTGTTAGGTCCTTTCCTGTCCATTATTTAAGTGATGGACATTACAGATAACATACACATCCTGTGTCCAAACATCTGCCTTAAGGACTACAGATTGTGGGCAATCATCGACTCCAACTGTGATATTAGTATAATACAGACAGTATCAACACACACCAAAGATTGCTGCCACAGCCATGACAACACCTGCAATGACAAGAAATATGGGGGGATTTGCTACGTCAAGAAAACAAACAAACACACAACGCAAGTATAATGTAAACATCACACCCTATAATCAGACCAATAGGTATGTGACCTATGAACTGGGGTAGCTGGTGGGTGGAATATCCACCAGCATGTAGTCATAGTCCTGGCCACTCCCTTGTATGTAACGCAACTGCTGAGTATATGTAGGACACCCAGATCAGAGGTCATATACCTCCATAGCTCATAGCCTTCATCACACCAATAAATGAGTGCAATGCACCCTTCTTCATGTACCTCCATACACATCTTCCAGTGATGTGTACCTGAAGTGTATCACCTTTGTCATAGTGAAATGTCACACATCTTATTGGTCATACCTAAGTATTCTTTTTATGGAGTAAACATTATTGTTTGATGTTGTGGAAACCCCCATCAAGTTGTTACACCAGATGCATTTGTGCTATCTATTCTGGTGATCCACATGGTATATACATAGGTGTTTGACAACATTTAACGGTGTGAGTAACATTTGTGACAGTATGGATTGTGCTATCTATCTATCTATCTATCTATATATATATATATATATATATATATATATATATATATATATATATGCAGACCAGTCAACTAGCCTGTATTGATCATAATGTTGCATACAGGTATAGCAGTGTACCTCCAAGCACCTCCAGCAGATGTTACTGTGCAAGGACAGTGTGTGTGGTTACCGACACAGAGTGTGGTTGTATCATAATAGTTGCGCAAGTGTGTTTATTCAGAATCATCTCTGATCACTCTGAATCACATATGTTGTATCAGAGGCAAGGGATTACTGGTGGTGTTATTCTGATATTGTCCATGATTGTGGTTGCTTCCTTTAATGCTGTCCATGAGCCTTTACCTGTGTCCCACTTGCTGGAGACTTCTGCTGAGATTACAGTAATATTCAGGCAAATCAGTTTGCACAGCTTCAAAATATGCACCCTACCTTAATTGTATGTAACATCCCTGATAGATATCCTTTGCATTGTTCATGTAAGGATGCTTATCTCACACAGACCTCCTCCCTATTGCTATGGCACCTGGTGTAACAGTCAGATAATACACATTTTCACTGTTCAGTCCCTACTGCACCAGACTGACACATGATTGGTGTTGCTGCTACAACCATCTTCCATTGACATGCCCTCATCTGCTGTACATTAGGTTATTTCACCTGTCCTCTTTCCCTATATTAATTTTCCCAGTTCATCTGCTTGTCCCTATTCAATACACAGTCTTCATTGTAGCATTCCATGCAAAACTGCAGACTTTCAGTCCTCTGATTTAAACAGGATTGATATCTATGTTAGCTTACAATGTTTCCTGGCTGACAACACTATTGCCAGCCACAAAACCTCACTTATTTACATTTAAACTCGGTGAGTGGCATGAATATGCAATGAGTGCTGCTGCTCACCTTGCTTCACCCCATAGACACATGTAAACTCCTTGTAAGCTTCGTGAGAAGCCTACACAGAGTTTATTGAATCCCAGGGGTAATGTATTTTTGCCGTTAGTTATTTGCTTATTTAAGTTCGGCTATAGAGCATTCTGACATTTTTGAGATGTTACAATATTTTATAATTTTTCCATTCTTTCCGCACTTTTCTTTATCTTGTACAAGCATTCTACTGTTTTTGTATAGTCAAATTACACCATTGGTTTTAGTCTCTTCCTTCCTGGAGGTGCAAGGCTATTTAGGATATTTACTAAAGCTGTATTGAATTAATTTACAGTGTCATCTAAGGGGAGAATATCTAGGATGTTTCAGTTAATAGATGTTAGAGTAGTTATAATTATTTCTGGGTTAACACTTGGACAGGTTGTGTATTGTTTTATAAACATGCTGTTTAGGTGGATGCGTGAGATGTCTGGTTGTATTGACTGGAGGACAGTCTCTGAGATAGTCTGACATTGTACCTGAACTGATGAATTTGCTATGGTCTTTTATTATGATCCAGTCTAATAAAGAATTTTATGTCTTGCTATAGTGTGTGGGGCTACTTATTAGTTGTATGAAACCATGTAAGTTCATGATAGATGTAGAGGGAGTAGGAGTTATGTCAAAACAATTGATATTAACATCATCTAGTAGTATGTTTTCTTTTAGACTTGTTATGGACATCCAATGTAGGATATCTTCCAGTGTGCTATGCTATCATCAAGAGGGAGTAAAGGACAATAATGCACATTTGTTTATATTTATTTTCACAAAAGTAACAAAAGCTCTACTGAATTGGATTTTGGTATTGGTCTGTTGTGGGGGAAATGTAGTTTTTTGGAAAGGTTAAAGCAGTACCATTACCTCTTCACTTTTAATGGTCATTACGGAGGATATTATAACCAATGCGTGTAATTTTTCAGTCATTTATATTAGGATTAAGCCAAGTTTCAGTTATAGTGAGAATATCAGGCTTGTGCTTGGTAATCCAGACATGTAGTTCATTAAAAGCTTTCTCCCATGATATTATTGCCTGTACTCTAACCATGTTTAACTCTGGTGCTAGCTTAATTTTCTTGATTTCCCCTTGAAACTTGTCCTTGTTTTTTTAAACTTATTGTAAGTTGTATGAAAATTTTATACACGCCATATATTTTTATATTTTGTTGTAAGTTTGATTATAGCCTGGAAAACCAATCATGTATAAATTACTGGTAAGACCTGTTCCACTGAAACTGGGCCATTCAAACCCCTCAGTAATATAGCTGGCAGGTGGAATGCATCATAGTTAGTCAATCACACAAGCTGCATCATCTGCAGCACACCACTATAAAGTATACATACACCCTATAATCTGATTTCCCCCCCCAACTTCTGCACCATTCGAGTACAGATTTGGAAATTTTAGCTGACAGAATGCTAGGGGCTGCTGCTGTTGTGCTACATCTGTTTGTGCTAGAGGCTGAGGTCAGTGCTAATGCTACTGCTGACAATAGGCATAGACTGAGAAGGACAAAAGTATTCAGGCCCAGGGTAACCTTCCAGGAGCTACATGACCTGGAGAGTGTAGAGGGCTACAGGGTGGACAGGGACATACTACAAGAACTCACTGAGCTCTGCTGCCATCAGCTCAGACCCAGAGCCAACACAGGGGAACCCATTCCAGTGAAAACAAAGATATGGGTAGCCCTTAGAATAGCAGCTACATGTACTTTTCAAAGACAAACTGGGTTCAGGATGGGGGTCTCAAAGTTATCTGTATCCAGGGTACTCCACCAGTTCCTGGCTGCCATGCAATCACATGCCAGTGAGCACATTTATTTACCACACACCCCTGATGGCCAGCAGTATGCATATCTTTTACCATGTAGCACACTACCCTGAGGTACTGGGTGCCATAGACTGCACTCATGTACACATCAAAGCATCACCCGGTGAGAAGGGTAGAGTGTACTTCAACTGCAAGGGTATCACTCCATCAATTGCCAGGTCATGTGCAATGCTCAGGGCATTATCATGAGTTTGTGTTCCAGCAGCCCTGGCAGCTATCATGACTCCCATATCTGTCAAGCATCATAGCTGTACCAGATGTTTGTAGGGGGACATCCCATACAGCCATCTACTGGGGGATTGCTGGCTATGCACTAGAACTGTGGATGATGACACCCATCAGAAATGCAAGCACACCTACCAAAGAATGCCATAATGAGGCACATGCACAAACTAGGAACATCATACAGCATGTGTTTGGGCTGCTCAAGTCACAGTTCCACTGCCTCAATATATCTGGTGGAGCCCTGCAGCCACATGTGCACAGATGTTCACAGTATGTGCCATGCTAAACACTATTATCCTGTAGAAACAGCTGTGGCAGGATCATCAAAGGGAAAGGACACACATTCCCCCACCAGTTCCAAGATCCCCACAGCCACACCCACAGGGAGACTCAGAGGAGGAACCCCCTGAGGCTGTCCCTGAAAAGCAAAAAGGATGCCAGCCACCCCACACAACCTGTACCTTACCATGTATTGGCTGTGTACTGCTTGCATCAGATAGAGTCAGCCCTGAAGCACTGTAATCTCAACTGCTGTGTACACACGGTAAGTCACTCTCCTTTACAACAAGTGTATGGGGTACTAGACTATGGTAGCATGTGTATGGACCTGTTTCATGTATGCAAGGGAATAGAGTGGACTACTGGGCAACCTGCAGAGAACTAACAGCTATGTGGGACAACAGGTAGTCTGCCCCATAACATGCATTAGGCCACAAGGCAGCAAAACCCACTGCAGTATGCGAAAGAAATGCCAAATGGTGGGTTCATAGGACAGATGCATGACTGTCAGTGCTGGAGTCCCCTACCCCCAACACAGCTGTGTTCCAATACAACTGCAGTAACAGTATGTTTGCAAGCATATTGGAGCAGACCACACAATCCCAGGGCTGTCCCAAACAACCTGTCTACATGTTCTATTTCCACAATATGCAGTGGTCAAAGTGTATGTCTGTCTGCTGTGGATAGTGTCAGGAATTAAACCTCACTTTACGGTGGCTGGTCTGGCTCAGTGGTCTAAGTACATTAGCATGGTTGATGTTGTTCATAATTCAAAGCTGGCTGCGCCTACAAATTTGCATGTCAGGTACTTCTATTATAGGAGTCCCACAGACTGTGAATATGTCACTATCTGTTACTCCAAAAAAGCTGGACAAACCCAGAGACAATGGAAGGACAATGGGCCACATCTATGGACATTACACATGCTCTGAGTAACTTAAAAGGTGGCTAGTACAACAGAAGGTTGTAACAAGTCAAAGTAGCAGCAGGATGTAAAGGCCATCATGTAACTGTGTCAGTACTTACAACAATTCAGTGGGCACCATTTAGTAGTATATCACCAAAAAATGCAACTGTCTGAGGAGCAGAGCAGGCATATGGGGTGGAACACCAGACATCCTGCAAAATATGTACAGTCAGAGGTGTGACATCTTTAACCCTGTGTGTGGTGTTACGTCATGTACTCCAGTCACAGCATACCTACAACCACTTAGAGCAGAAAATCTGGACAAAGCCATGAACATGAGTGGGACAAAGGCTCACACATATGGAGAAGGATTAACTAGGGGCCAGACAAATTTAGGAAGTGCAGAGAATAGCAGGTTGTGCAGTAGCATGGGTTCCCTGGTGTGTATGGAGTCAGTAACTCAAATGTCTGTTATCAGTTCCTAATGTCAGTCTATAATGACTTGCCACTGATGTACCAGAAAATTGCATTGCTATGTAAAGTGTACCAGACATATGATGCAAAACTCTGTACAGTCTATTTCAATCTGTACACTCCCTAGGTATGAGTCATATATTATGTTCAGCACATAGCCGGGGAATCCCTTGCACATAATATCAGGAAGGTGCTGGACTGCTGAATACGTATGTGTGTATATATATCTACATAAAGGTGTAGAGGGATGTACACCCTCCACATATATCTATATAACATATAAAACAGTAAAACTCGACAGATGAAGACGACCAAGTCAAGAGCAAAATTAGAGTAAACTGCTTTTAATCCAGCGTAAAAAATAAAACCAAAAGTAAAACAAGCGCTTTCGCCTGGTTCATACCAGGCTTTATCAAGATAAAGTCACACTGAAAGAACCTCCTTATATATAATTAAAACTAGTCACATGACATCTTAATTAATCCAAGTCGTTATTGCATTCCAAAGAATCTTAAAAAGACATTGCAAAGAAACAAAAAATCTTACAAAATTGTTATAATGAAGGACATCATGAGGGATGTATGAAACTATATAAAAAACATGTTAAAAAGTGTATTAATATATACATATAGATCCAACTGTCTTGGTTAACAATCATCAAAATGTGCCTAAAAATTTTTTTTTGTATAAGATTTATAACCTTGCCTTTCTCAGTTTAAGCACACTTGCAATACTAACATTGTCATTAAAACCAGGGGGTCTTGATGCATTTAATTTTAATTGCCACAGAAGTTCCTTGTACTTAAGACGTGTCTCCCAATCACCTCCCCTGGAATCCTGCATTACCTGTTCTAAAACTAAAAATTTCAACTGCATATTGGGACATTGAGTGAGATGCTTGTAGAAGGCATTTGTCTCCTTCTTTTTGGAAACATCATAAAGATGTTTATATATTCTTCTCCTTAGGGGCCTCTCGGTTTTTCCAACATAAAAACCGAGACAATGCATACAAATTCTGAGATATACAACCACTTTCGTCCCACAATTGTAGTAACTGACCGCATTGAATTTAAAGTTCCTTGATGGAATATATAAACTGCTGTCATTAATAATAAAAGAACACTGTTTGCATGCACCACATTTGTATGTGCCTAACTTTATGGTAGAGTGTGAATAGTTTTTATGATGTTTTTTTCTTTCAAATAGACCCTTCAGATTGAAGTCCCTCCTTTTTACAAAACTAGGTTTTTTGGGTATTATTTTGTTAATATCATCTTGAAGTGTCAAGACCGGTCAGTACCTTAACACAGTGTGTTCTACTTGCTGTGAATCTTTAGTGAATGTATGAACAATATTATTATGTGGGTCATATTGCTCGTCTTGCTCTGTGCAATCAACCAGCCGCAAACCCGTGCCCAACAAGGGGAAATACTTAAATTCTCTGTTGACAATCACATCTTGGGCTAAATTGTTAACCAGATGAGCTGGATAACCTCTTTCCAAAAAAAGTTCTTTTAGCAAGTGGACTTCTTCTAAAAAAAGTTCTCGACATCCTGGATGCCCTGATGAACTGTCCCTTTATTATACCTTTCTTTTGATAAAAAGGATGGCCACTATCGAAGTGTAAATAAGAGTTGGAAAAAGTGGCCTTCCTATAAATTTTAGATTGAAAGGCACAGTGGTAATTATCTTTAAAAAGGGAGACATCAAGATAATTAAGAATGTCATCACTAACATTGTGCGTGAAGGATAAAAAATGTGTAGAAGAATTGATGTAAGCCATAAATTCTAAAAAAACATTCAAGTCTCCATCCCATAGTAGACATATATCATCCAAGTAACGTTTATAATGGATAATGTGTTTAGCCCAACAAGATGAAAATATAAATTTAGTTTCCCAAAAGTACAACACAATGTTCGCATATGACGAGGCACAAGGGGCACCTATCACTGCCCCTTTCTTTTGCCTAAACAACTCTCCTTTGAAATAGATAAAGTTATTTTTAAGGACAATCTCCATAAATTCTACTAACAACATGATGGTGTTGGAACCGAGACCAGAGTGGGAAACCAAAACCTCATTAAACCATTCCAAGCCCATAGAGTGAGGAATGCTAGGAAATAATTCCACAATGTTTATAGTTGCCATCAACAAATTTGGATTATAAAAACTTTGTTCAATACCCTTAAGGAATTCCCAGGAGTCCTTACACACATATTTCAAAGATGAAACAAACTTTTTGACCGTTTGGTCAATGAATTTACCCAAAAGTTCTGTGATACTGCCTGCCCCTGAAACTATACGTCTAAATTTTAAAGGGTCCAGGCCTTTATGAACATTGGGTATCCCAAAAATCACCGGGGTCATAGGTTTACTGACATGAAGGTAGCTATATAACTTTTCTTTAATGTCACCCTGCATCAAGTGGTCCATTAACATAAAATTGATTTTAGAATAAGCTATATTTAGCTCATTCTTAGAAAGTAATTCATAATGTTCAGTGTCCTGCAACATGTTGTGAATATATGCATCATATGCCCAGCTATACATTAACACCACCCCCCCTCCCTTATCGGGTTTCATTACTCTAACTCCCTCATCTTTGAGGAAATTAATCAATTGATGTAACTTAAAATCCAAATTGGTAGATGGTGAATGTGTAACCGCTGGATATTGATTCCTTAAATCCATCTCAACTAATTCCTCAAATGCCTTTAATGATGGAATTTGTGGGGGGTTTACGGTACTAGTTCTCGCAAATTCATTACTGGTCATTGTTTGTCCTTTAAAAAATAGTGCAAGATTTAGTCGTCTGACGAAAAGTTTCAAATCCAATAATGTGTTAGGCAGATCTAAAGAACGTAGGGGAACAAAATGAAAACCCCTAATAAAAAGTTCAAAAAAATCAGTTGTTAACATGATGTCTGTGAAATTATATATAGTAAAATTGTCCTTCCTCATAACCTTATATCTTTTCATTACAGCGTCTACAGTTGGATTTGCAGAATCTAGACAGCATATACTGTTAAAAGTTTCTATCTGCGTGACCTGTTCCAACCCTGCTGATAGTATGTCGTGCCCCTGCCCACCGGTCTGCCCTGAGGATATTGAAAAACCTGATGTGTGTTCTTATTTTCTATTTGGGCTAAATGTTCACTCCTTTGGGGTGGGTCTACCAGTGGTGTAACAACATTGTCAGTATTTAACGAATCACCCACTCTGTCCGTAACTTGTTTTGTGTTCACTCTTCCTTTACTCTGTAGAAGATAAGCCACCCCATCCCTATACTCCACAAGATCACATTCTAACTTTCTTAATTTACGGTTAACAATTTTTATACAATGTTGATCAACTTCATTAAAAATGCTGTTATAGTTCTTTTTAATACTGAAAAAATTCTTGTCTTTAAAAATAGAGTCATTTAAAGTATTAACTTCATTTAGTAAAGTACCAGCTTTGACTTCATAATCATTGATCATGAAGTCAAGCATTTCTAAACCAGTTCTATCAAATAGATTGATCAAATTGTTGTGCAAAGTAGATCCAGGTATAGCATTGTTGGGAAACTTAAAACAACGCAAACCCTTAGGGACACTTCGTACTTGCACACATTCTTTTAAATAGTCAATCTCTAATTGCGTGGATTTGTAGGCATACAATTTATCACTCAAATCATTAAAGTCTTGTTCAGCACGTTGTACATGAGCAGAAAATGTACCTTGTTTAAAAGAAAATTGTTGCTCAGTCCACGCTTGAAAGTTAAAATCCTTCGTGTAGGAGTTTGATCCGTTCGTTCGGCTGGTTTGAGCCTTAACTGACTGTTCCTGCAGATCGGCGCTAGCCAATAGAATCTCATCAGGAAGTTCCACCCAAAAAGCACCGTTCAGCCTCTGAGCTGATGGTGACGCAGGTTTCTTTCTCTACCCCTATTGTTGGTTGCCAGGTAACGGGAAAACGGAATCAACTGTGCCCACAGTTAAAATATTACTCATTTGCTTTAATAAGGCCATAACTTGCTTAAATTCTCCACACATAACTGGGGCATCATCAGACTCATCTTGTAGCACAATTGGCGTATTATTGAAGTCGACATGGTCGGTGCCTTCAGCCATGGTATCAAAGCCAAAAACAAAATAACAATGAACCAAAAACCAATAAAACAGTAAAACTCGACAGATGAAGACGACCAAGTCAAGAGCAAAATTAGAGTAAACTGCCTTTAATCTAGCGTAAAAAATAATAATAACATTTTTTACGCTGGATTAAAAGCAGTTTACTCTAATTTTGCTCTTGACTTGGCCATCTTCATCTGTTGAGTTTTACTGTTTTATTGGTTTTTGGTTCGTTGTTATTTTGTTTTTGGCTTTGATAGCATGGCTGAAGGCACCGACCATGTCAACTTCAATAATACGCCAATTATGCTACAAGATGAGTCTGACGATGTCCCAGTTACGCGTGGAGAATTTAAGCAAGTTACGGCGTTATTAACGCAAATGAGTAATATTTTAACTTTGGGCACAGTTGATTCCGTTTTCCTGTTACCTGGCAACCAACAACAGGGGTTGAGAAAGAAACCTGTGTCACCATCAGCTTAGAGGCTGAACGGTGCTTTTCGGGCGGAACTTCCTGATGAGATTCTATTGGCTAGCGTCGATCTGCAGGAACAGTCAGTTAAGGCTCAAACCAGCCGAACGAACGGATCAAACTCCTACACGAAGGATTTTAACTTTCAAGCGTGAACTGAGCAACAATTTTCTTTTAAACAAGGTACATTTTCTGCTCATGTACAATGTAGCAACCATGCTGAACAAGACTTTAATGATTTGAGTGATAAATTGTACGCCTACAAATCCACGCAATTAGAGATTGACTATTTAAAAGAATGCGTGCGAGTACGACACGTCCCTAAGGGTTTGCGTTGTTTTAAGTTTCCCAACAACGCTATACCTGGATCTACTTTGCACAACAATTTGATCAATCTATTTGATAGAACTGGTTTAGAAATGCTTGACCTCATGATCAATGATTATGAAGTCAAAGCTGGTACTTTACTAAATGAAGTTAATACTTTAAACGACTCTATTGTTAAAGACAAGAATTTTCTCAGTATTAAAAAGAACTATGACAGCATTTTTATGAAGTTGATCAACATTGTATTAAAATTGTTAACTGTAAATTAAGAAAGTTAGAACGTGATCTTGTGGATTATAGGGATGGGGTGGCTTATCCTCTACCGAGTAAAGGAAGAGTGACCACAAAACAAGTTACGGACAGAGTGGGTGATTCTTTAAATACTGACAATGTTGTTACACCACTGGTAGACCCACCCCAAAGGAGTGAACGTTTAGCCCAAAAAGAAAATAAGAACACACATCAGGTTTTTCAATATCCCCAGGGCAGACCAGTGGGCAGGGGCACGACATACTATCAGCAGGGTTGGAACAGGTCACGCAGATAGAGACTTTTAACAGTATATGCTGTCTAGATTCTGCAAGTCCAACTGTAGACACTGTAATGAATAGCTATAAGGTTATGAGGAAGGACAATTTTACTATATATAATTTCACAGACATCATGTTAACAACTGATTTTTTTGAACTTTTTATTAGGGGTTTTCATTTTGTTCCCCTACGTTCTTTAGATCTGCCTAACACATTATTGGATTTGAAATTTTTCATCAGACGACTAAATCTTGCACTATTTTTTAAAGGACAAACAATGACCAGTAATGAATTTGTGAGAACTAGTACCCTAAACCCCCCCCCACTCATCCATCCCTAAAGGCATTTGAGGAATTGGTTGAGATGGATTTACGGAATCAATATCCAGTGGTTACACATTCACCACCTACCAATTTGGATTTTAAGTTACATCAATTGATTAATTTCCTCAAAGATGAGGGAGTTAGAGTAATGAAACCCGATAAGGGAGGGGGGTTGGTGTTAATATATAGCTTGGTATATGATGCATATATTCACAACATGTTGCAGGACACTGAACATTATGAATTAATTTCTAAGAATGAGCTAAATATAGCTTATTCTAAAATCAATTTTATGTTAATGGACCACTTGATGCAGGGTGTCATTAACGAAAAGTTATATAACTACCTTCATGTCAGTAAAACTATGACCCCGGTGATTTTTGGGATACCCAAGGTTCATAAAGGCCTGGACCCTTTAAAATTTAGACGTATAGTTTCAGGGGCAGGCAGTATCACAGAACCTTTGGGTAACTTCATTGACCAAACGGTCAAAAAGTTTGTTTCATCTTTGAAATATGTTTGTAAGGACTCCTGGGAATTTCTTAAGGGTATTGAACAAAGTTTTTATAATCCAAATTTGTTGATGGCAACTATAAACATTGTGGAATTATTTCCTAGCATTCCTCACTCTATGGGCTTGGAATGGTTTAATGAGGTTTTGGTTTCCCACTCTGGTCTTGGTTCCAACACCATCATGTTGTTAGTAGAATTTATGGAGATTGTCCTTAAAAATAACTTTATCTATTTCAAAGGAGAGTTGTTTAGGCAAAAGAAAGGGGTAGCGATGGGTGCCCCTTGTGCCTCGTCATATGCGAACATTGTGTTGTACTTTTGGGAAACTAAATTTTTATTTTCATCTTGTTGGGCTAAACACGTTATCCATTATAAATGTTACTTGGATGATATATGTCTACTATGGGATGGCGACTTGAATGTTTTTTTTAGAATTTATGGCTTACATCAATTCTTCTACACATTTTTTATCCTTCACGCACAATGTTAGTGATGACATTCTTAATTATCTTGATGTCTCCCTTTTTAAAGATAATTACCACTGTGCCTTTCAATCTAAAATTTATAGGAAGACCACTTTTTCCAACTCTTATTTACACTTCGATAGTGGCCATCCTTTTTATCAAAAGAAAGGTATAATAAAGGGACAGTTCATCAAGGCATCCAGGATGTCGAGTACAGATGAACTTTTTTTGGAAGAAGTCCACTTGCTAAAAAAACTTTTTTTGGAAAGAGGTTATCCAGCTCATCTGGTTAACAATTTAGCCCAAGATGTGATTGTCAACAGAGAACTGAAGTATTTCCCATTATTAGGCACGGGTTTGTGGCTGGTTGATTGCACAGAGCAAGACGAGCAATATGACCCACATAATAACTTTGTTCATACATTCACTAAAGATTCGCAGCAAGTAGAACACACTGTGTTAAGGTACTTGCCGGTCTTGACCCTTCAAGATGATATTAACAAAATAATACCCAAAAAACCTAGTTTTGTAAAAAGGAGGGACATCAATTTGAAGGGTCTATTTGAAAGAAAAAAACATCATAAAAACTATTCACACTCTACCATAAAGTTAGGCACATACAAATGTGGTGCATGCAAACAGTGTTCTTTTATTATTAATGACAGCAGTTTATATATTCCATCAAGGAACTTTAAATTCAATGGGGTCAGTTACTACAACTGTGGGATGAAAGGGGTAGTATATCTCAGAATTTGTATGCATTGTCTCGTTTTTTATGTTGGAAAAACCGAGAGGCCGCTAAGGAGAAAAATATACGAACATCTTTATGATGTTTCCAAAAAGAAGGAGACAAATGCCTTCTACAAGCATCTCACTCAATGTCCCAATATGCAGTTGAAATTTTTAGTTTTAGAACAGGTAACACAGGATCCCAGGGGAGGTAATTGGGAGACACATCTTGAGTACAAGGAAGTTCTGTGGCAATTAAAATTAAATGCATCAAGACCCCCTGGTCTAAATGACAATGTTAGTATTGCAAGTGTGCTTAAACTGAGAAAGGCAAGGTTATAAATCTTATACAAAAAAAAAAATTTTTAGGTACATTTTGATGATTGTTAACCAAGACATTTGGATCTATATGTATATATTAATACACTTTTTAACGTATTTCTTATATAGTTCCATACATCCCTCACAATGTCCTTCATTATAACAATTTTGTAAGATTTTTTGTTTCTTTGCAATGTCTTTTTAAGATTCTTTGGAATGCAGTAACGACTTGGATTAATTAAGATGTCATGTGACTAGTGTTAATTATATATAAGGAGGTTCTTTTAGTGTGACTTTATCTTGATAAAGCCTGATATGAACCAGGCGAAAGCGCTTGTTTTACTTTTGGTTTTATTTTTTACGCTGGATTAAAGGCAGTTTACTCTAATTTTGCTCCTGACTTGGTCGTCTTCATCTGTCGAGTTTTACTGTTTTATTGGTTTTTGGTTTGTTCTTATTTTGTTTTTGGCTTTGATACCATCTATATAACACAGTTATATAACAAGCAGACACACAGGTACATCTAAGTTGACATCTGTTTGATATATATATATGTGTGTGGGGGGGTGCACAAATGTCCACATCTACACACACAATGCTGGGTTGAACTGCACCTATACACACAACTGTTGTCTGATGGTAAAAGACCACAGCTGCATAATGACATAATCCACTCAACCACAGAACCCTGTGCCTGTGGAATCTCTCACTGTAGACAGGCAATGGTGATCAGGTTGTGTAACGTGCAATGTCTTCAATGCAAAACTTGGATAGGCCATATTGTCAATAGCCAATTCTCCACCTAGCAAACTGCAAACATCCAGAAATGGCGATACTGGTACCAGTACACACATAGCAGGGGTATTAACAGGTACCCTACTGCTATAACATTACATACAATAACAGCATAAAGCAAGATCATTCTGTAGGCCACACAGACTGTGTAACACAAGGCTACTTTGCAGAGACAGCAAGTACAGTGGCTTCAGCCACATGTACACCAAATGCAACCGGTGGTGCGTGCAACTAGTTTTATGAGCTGCAGTGTGTAATAGTAGGTAGGCAGGGGTTCCATTCTCACATCAGCCACCTTGTGTTTGTGTATATAGATATCTCACAGGCAGCAGTACAAACATGCCTATCAGGCCTATGTCTGTGCAATGGTCAATTATTTTATGGCCCTGTGACTAGTGTCCTCCACAACATTGGCTTCCCAGTCAACAGCTGCTTGTGTCATCACCTTTAACAGCACTAGCAGAAACTCTCAAAACAGATAAGCTCTGTGGCACATGCGATAAGTACTTAATGTTGTAGTGTATACTACTAGATATGTAACGGTTCTAATCTCAATAAGGGTAACTATGTGTGTGTGTGTGTGTGTGTGTGTGTCTCTGCACGTGCGTGTGCTATCTGGCCCCATTGTCCCTGGAACTCTGTTCTACACATACGCACCTAGGTAACCATGCACATATACAGCTGTACCTTGATGATGTCATATTTCCAATTTGCTGCCATTCCATCCTGAGCTGCTGTGTTGCCACCAAGTTTCCACAGCGTAGCCACTCAGACCCCTGTAACACTGTTCTACATATATGCACCTAGGTAACCATGCATATATACAGCTTTACCTTGCTAATGTCATATTTCTGCTTTGCTGCCATGCTATGCTGAGCTGCTTTGCTTCCACCAAGTCTCCACAGTGTTGCCACTCAAACCCCTGGAAAAGAAACATACAAAGTTCTGAGAGACACCTGTCAGTCTGCAACACTACCATCAATCTAACATCATGCAACAAAGGTACACACAATTTCATGTGTACTCATGACACATGCCAGCATACAGCACCTGTCATGGCATAACACTACTGTACTACAAAACTACATGTAATGTAATATAGTCACCCTGTGCGTCAGACACATATTTACATGTACCTGCATCGATGATATGGATGGCAGGGATGTGGCACAGAAATTGTCACATGCACAGGGTGTGGTGTGGGGGTACCAGAGACCTAGGCTGTGCCAAAAAGTTGATATAGTGTTTGTGAGTCAGGAAGCAGTGCTGCTCAGATGGGTCATGAACAGGTGCCGTGTGTGTCTGTTCGTGGCCTGCATGTGACAGTGATGGTTGAGAGTGTGCACGTACACAGTCAAGCCAGGTGCTAGCCCTAAATGTGGGTATGTTGGAAAGCTGTAGACCATACATGGCAGAACAGAACCAAGATGCTCTCATCCAAAAAAAGGAAGCCAATCTGGTGGTCCCCTGCCATAAACAAACTTTACAACAAAAGGAAGAAACTGTTGCAGAAAAGAGAAAAATCCCAGGATGCAAAAAACTCCTTACCAGCCTCAGTAATAAACTGAGATCCCTCATAAAATCCTCCAAAGCTAGTTAATCATAGCCTCACCTTAGGTTTAATGCCCACTGAGTGGCGCAGAGCTACAGTTATCCCACTCCACAAGGGGGGATCCACCTTGTATCCCAGAAACTACCGTCCCATCAGTCTGACAAGCCTTATCTGCAAGGCCATGGAGCGTATTACCATGGAACTTATAAACAAAGACATTGGCAACATTCAAACACTGGACTCCACCCAGTTTGGGTTTATGAAGGGCCGATCTTGTCTCCTGAACCTGATTGACTTCTTCAAATCAGTCTCCAGAGCCATGGACAAGGGTAAGGTGGTCCACACAGCTTATCTAGACCTTGACAAGGCCTTTGACACCATCCTCCACTCTGGAATCATAGATAAACTTACTAAGCTGGGTATTAATCCCTACGTCACCCAATGCGTTGCTAACTGGCTTACTGATAGAACCCACATTGTAAAAGTAGCCGACTCCAAATCCAGCTCCAGACAAGTGACAAGTGGAGTACCTCAGGGTTCAGTCCTGGGACTGCTCTTGTTTGGCATCTACTTCTCTGAAGTACAGGCCAACACTAAGGGACTCTGGCTAACAAAGTTCGCAGATGACTGCAAACTGGGTGCCATTATTGAATCCCCAAATGATGTGGATACTCTACAAAAGGGCCTTACAGAAACAGATGCTTGGTGCCAGAGCCATGGGCTCAAGCTCAATGCCAAGAAATGTATAGTTATCCCCTTTGGGAAAAAACATGTATCCGTGAATTACCATATAGGTGGCGATACACTAAACACTGAAAGTGTGAGACTTAGGGACACAGGTGGACAGTGGTCTCACCTTCAATAACCACATCGCCACAACAGTCAGGAAATCCTTCTATGTGACACACCTCATCACTAAGGGCTTTTCATCCAGAAAAAAGGAGGTCATTGTCCCACTGTACTCATCCCTCATTAGCCCCATTATAGAATACAACGCCCCGTTTGGTATGTACCTCTCAAGATATCTGCAACAACTGGAAAGGCCACAGAAATACCTCACTAAAAGAATCACAGGCCTAAAGCAGATAACCTACGCTGACCGCCTTAAAAACCTCCAGCTATACTCTGTCACATATCGTCTACTCAGAGGCGATCTCTGCTTAACATACAAGGCCATGTCAAACCCAGAGCTGTTGGACATGCTACACTTAAAGAAATCCCAATCCCTCAGAGCCACACGCTCCAGGGATCTAAACCTTGTCATCACAATAAACAAAACATGCTGAAGGATAGGTTCCTGACCCAGACACTCCCCAGACTCTGGAATAGACTTCCCATACATGTCAAGCAGAGTGCCTCTTTGGCCCTCTTCAAAAGGAACCTTGATGATTGGATGGGAGAAAGGAAATTCACCCAGGGGATCACATCAGTCACCCTGCTAGACAGAGGTCCAGGGAAGTAAATAGTACTGAATCTCATTTGAGAGATAGACGGAATTTTGCAACTTCTGAGAAAAAGAAACAGAATTCATCTCATCTACGGCTATGTGTTACTTATAGTACAGATAACAGACAGATCAGAGAGATCATCAGCAAGTTCTGGCCTATTCTCACCCAGGACCCTAAATTACGTTCTATAGTAGGAGACAATCTGCACTATAGTTATAAAAATAAGAAAAACATCAAATGTCTCCTATGTATGAAAGATGGTTTCCAGAGACCTACCATAGTAGGGAAGAAAGGAACTTTTTCGATGTGGTAACTGTTCTGCCTGCTGGCATATTGATAGCAACAACATCTTCAGATGTCCGGGAATGAGTAGAGATCTCACATTCAACTGTAAGACTACATGTGCCACTAAAAATGTTGTTTATTTAGCTACTTGCAAAGAATGTCCTCCTTTTTATGTTGGAAAAAACAACCAGAATTTCAGGAAGAGAATATTACGACATCTAGGAGACATTAGAAGAGGAGATGTCCATAATGCCTTAGCGATACATGTATCAAGATTTCCTAGTCACAGTTTTGTTTTTAAAGTCATTGAAAAAATACCTGGAGATATCAAAAGAGGTGACATTGTTAACAAAATGGAATTCTGTGAAACTAAATGGATAGTAAACCTATGAGCAGACCGAGCTCCTGGTCTGAATGCCATCATTCCACTCAAACCAATGCTTAAAGCAAGGAGACCTACCATTGGTTGAGGGGTAGGTGTGTTACTAAACCATGAAGCCAAGTGGATGGAGGCAATTAATGAGAAGATGTTGTCTGTTATTTTGAATTCTATAGGACAAAATTCTAGTATAAGTATAAGCAATGGTGTCCCAGTTCAGTATGATCTGATGAAGGATTTTCCGAAAGTTTGGAACGTTACATCTATACTTGAATTGAAGGAGAACTTGTTGAATTATTTGTTTCTGAACACTTTGTGGTCCAGAATTTCTTATATTTTATGCTTGAAGTGCAGTCTGATTTACATTCATAAAGTTTTAGTTTTGTGTTTAACAGAACAAGAAAACGCTAGCATTTTATGTAGTGCTTCGCACTATGAGTGATCTTGGAGCACCGACAGAAATTGCAAGCTTACCTGGCTTTAATCATTGAGTTCTGTATTTTTTTTTTTTTTTTTGAACTATAACTTGTTTTTTGCTGCAAGTATCAAGGCATGATTCAAACACATCAAGGATTTCTACCGCAATAGCTGCGTTTGTTAATTTTGTTGCAATATGAACACTTGTGCTTGAATGCAGCAGCATTCTTATTGAGATGAAGTTGGATTATTTGGTGGTCAATCAAGCATTCGGGAATGCTTTTAAAAGCAATTTTAACATTTTTAATAAATTACTTCATATTTGAAATAGCTGTGGAGTAGCGGTGTGATTTTTCCTTTACTTTAAGTAAATAGTGTGGGAAGAAATAGCCAGGGAATTGTTATGGCTAGGCTTGTATAGGCCCTAGGGCTGATAGCCTAGTACCAGCTTATGAACCTATGAACCTATGGACAGTTCACCATCTCTGGCCATGAGCATGGGCTCTGGCTCTGCCAGGAGTGGCACTGGCACCACCATGCCCAGGGTCAGATGAAGTACTAGTTGCTGATGATGACTGGTATCTGCTCAGCCTGTGTCCCCTCATTGGACCAGCCAGGACTACGTGCCCATAGCCTGTCACAGCATGGTGTATACAGCACCCTACCTTCTGTAGAGCTGGAGGTACTGCCACTACAAGAGAGTGAGTGTGCATGGCCATGTGGACTCTCAGTTGATGTTGTTGCTGACCTACGGCCATGTGTCCAGTGCCCTACTCCCACCATATGTTCTAGCACAGACAATGTGCAGTGAATGGCTGACAATTTCTCATCCCACCGTCTGTCCACTACATCAGTGTAAAGATACATGGCATCACCAATGTAGTGAAGGTAGTCACGGATGTCAGACAGTGATGCATCCATGATCCTGAATATCCATCTGGTGTTGCATTTGGAATGTGCCTGTTGCCTCCATGATGGACTTTAATATGCATCAACTGACCAGTGATGTGACACCTGTGACAGGTGGTGGATGAGGAGCAGTCCTCCTTTGAGCACCCCTGTCAATCTGCTTGTGTGGGACCTCACCAGCTCTCTGGCTATGACTAGTGTCTACACTACCTGATGCTATTGATGCCACACTCTCCTTGTCGATGCCACCACACTCTGACTGTCTATCTGTGACCACAGGGGACTAGGTGTGTTGGCATACTGACTGTGTATGGGGTCAATGGGAGTAGAAGTGAGATGTCAACCCATGGGACAGATTCAGCCTCCAACCCCACCTGTGCCTCACTATGGCCACCATCATCATCAGAGTCCAATGAGACACTGACATTAGGTTGTGAAGGGGACACACTCCAACCCCCATGGTCACCTGTGAGGAGGAAGATAAAATAAGTACATTACTACCTGCACTATTATGCATGGTGATCCACACAGACACACATATAGGTGGGGAGTCTCAACTACATTACACATACCACATCTTATTTCTGATCTCATGCACAACACACAAGCAGACTACAACATACACAGACAAGACAGGCCCTTTATAACATGCACTGTAGCTGTGTCTAGTTAATGTTGCCAGTACTATACACCTGTGAGATAAGCAATATGTCAGTGTATGTGACAGACCTGCACCTAAAACACTGTGCACCCATCTTGAGCATACTATTGCCCCTTGTATTGCACACTGCATAGACCTTCACAACAATAAGTACAAATATGTTACTGCTCCTGCAAATATACTACTGTGATTACCAATTTAATGCACTTCAGTTAACCTCTCTGAAACTGAACATTTTAGTATTGTAGTCTGGGTAAGCATATCAGTTGTGTGTACACCAAAATGACAGTCCTTAACATTCTGAGTGTATATATGATCCATACAAAAACAGTATCATGCTCACCGGGTACAGGACATTGGACTATGGCCACACCTGATGTACCTATGGAAATGTGATGGAGAGGTATTGTCAGCAATATCAAATGAGGCATTATTGCAGGATAATATGTGCGTATATCAATATGTACATTAGGTACTGTGATACTGTCTACATTGGTGACATTCTGAGTATGTGTGCACAAGTATGCAATACAAACAAACCCCCCAATGCAGATTGACCTGACATCCATGTACTGGTATGCACAGGCTGCCACAATGACTAATACAGTATTACAGTGATGAACACAGGAGGCTTACCTGGATGCTCATTTGCTGTGGATGCTGTGGCACCCACCTCCACAATGTCTGGGGTGATGGATGCTTGGGAGCTTGTGGCTTATCCCAGGTTTGCCAGGAATTCCTCTGTGGCCAAGAGTGGTTGTTCTGCTGCAGGTCCTCCACTGGTGGCAGCACAGTCCCTGGCTATAGTAGCGGCCCTTTGCCATGCACCATTTACCATATCTGTTGCCTGGTGTCTGACCTGCTCGTAGCTTCTGTCCTGTAGCCCTACGTGGTTGACTGCTGTGACAAGGTCAGCCCACAGTGCTCCACATTGCTCATGATTCTGGTGACTCCTGAACAGAAAACTGTTGTGATGCAGTTTGAGGCCATCCAGGATAACATCATTTTCAGCATCTGAAAAAATCAGGTGCCTCCATCTGTACATCCTTTCTGAAGGACAAGAAGAGGGAAACACATCACAGGACCACATACATTGCTAGCCACTATGTACAGACCCCACACATCCAAATTGGGCTGCACTGCCCACTGCTACCTTTCACAGCATACCCCAATGTCTGACAACATAGCATGCATATGGCTTTCAGCAACATAGTTGCGATGCCAGTTATGTCCCTGTGTACTGTGACGGAGTGTGCTGTATGTCTCCACTCCCATCAATGCCATCTACTGTGATGTGTCCCCTATGGGCAATATCCCAGTACCATGTCATGCAGCCACTGTCAGACAAATAGGTGTGTATTACATGTATATCAGGAGAGTTCAGCAACATCCATATGCCACGATGACAGAGAGCAGTGCAAACATGCTGTAGGGTATCTTCCCTGTAGGCATCCTACTTCAGTACACAGATGTTTGTGGAATGTGTATGTGTGCCTGATATATGTGGTCCTTTTGCCAGAAACGTGGATTTCTGACAAACAGTCAGACAATAACTGCTGGTTGTTCTCAGAATGTGGAGAATCTGGCTGTCACATGCCAGAACCCTCAGAAAACAGTCTTATCTGTTACTATATTCATACCCTTATTTTGTATGATGAATATATACACTCTGTCGCTGAGGTTCAGCCTGTGTTCCCCCACTAATAATGGCTATAACCTGAATTCCTGCTGTAGGGGGTTGCCAGGTATGCTAGGTATAGCTGTCAAGCGATGAGATAGGAATGTTGACAAAACATTGACCTAGCCAGAGTACACCAGGAACAGTCAGGGACACTTGTACAATGTCTGAACTATTCCTGTGTCACATTCATAGACTGAGAGGAGCTGAATGACAGTACATCATTTGATATGACAGCTGTGTCCACCCTTACTTACTGTCACTATGTCTACCACATAATCCAGTGACATTTGTACAGGAGACGACCATTGTATGAGGGAGTGAGGGGGATAGAGCTGTGATTTAAGTCACTGCAGGCGCAGGGGAGAGTCATACCTGTAGCTGTTGGACAGCAGACTATCACCAACATGTCATTCCCAGAGAGGTACTATAGGCCTACTGTTGTAATCCCTATTCCCCATAACTGCATCCTCCCATCTGTGTCACATTATATGGGGGCTTGTATTACATAACTGATAGAGTGCTATAATCCTTTAGTGCAGAAATCCTCAAGAAAACTGCTTCCAAAATCATAGTCTGTCTTGGTAAAGCAAGGTACAGACCAGTTTTCTATAGGCAGCTTCTTGCTTTTGTAGGTAATGCTCAATAACAGGTGTTTGCCTGTGCACTAATCCGTGGCTCAGAGTTGGTAATTACATCCAGAACAGCTGGGTAGAACTTTCATTAGCCAATGACATGGCACAACAGTGTAATATTTAAACCTTCATGTAGGCCTTGGTCCCTTTCTTAGTCTGTGAGACGGACTTAGTTTGGTGTGGAGGCTACAGTATTGCAAAGGGTAGATACAAATACTGTCCACTGTTGAGATTTATGAAATATGCCCACAGTTTTGCATGCTATGTTTGGCCATAGTCAAATGACTTTGTAATTATGTGGCAGTTCACTGCTAAACATTGTGGGTTGAGTGTCAGACATCATACCCATCAGAATATGCATGCTGCTGCAGTAACTGTTGGTCTGTCAGCTCTGAATGTTTGTAGTGGCAGACTGTGACACATGTCCCTGTTGCTTGACCTTTGCCCCCACCCCTTTAAGTATGGGTGTTGTGTGGATCCTTTGTTCTATGGGGTTGTGAGGTATGGTAGGTCTGTGACAGGTAGCTTAACATACAGCTGCATATGTTGCAGTCTGCAGCTGCTGCTTTTTGTTTATGACTCATAGTGGGGAGTATAAAAACATTAAAGGATAGTAAGCTGTATGTGTCACTGAGGGAGCAGTGTCAGCTCTGCCATTACAGTAGACCCAGGGTGAGTGTACCCATAACAATAAAGTTGAGACATGTGGTTAAGGTACATCTGATATACAAAAGTGCCACTCAGAGAATAGTAGGTGAGATATATGTAGGCTATATGAATATGTTAAGTGTGTCCCTACTTACAGGCCTTTGACTTGCTAACATGGGTAGCAGATAACTGAGAATGGAAAATCAATACAAAATAAACTGTTGAAGTCACCACGAAAGAGGTCAACGTCCTTGTTGCTGTATAATCCAAATTTTATTTTCGATAAAACAAGAGATGAGCGCTTTCACGTGCCACATGCATGCTTCATCAGATCTAAATTATAACAATTCTGACTCTATTTTATAGCTAAAAATCAGATCTCAATTAATTTAATTAAATCAATTATACAGTTATATCAAAACAATTAGTTAATTAAAAGAATGCTAGTATTTAAAGTGGTAGTGTGCTGTTGCATTCAGCTCTCTCTATGATATATCAGCAAATGCTGTTTTCATATTTTTAACCTATATTTAATGATTTCCATCAAACATAATAAAAATTACTTAAGCTGAGTGTCTACTCACATATCTCTTGTTTAAATACAATGCAACTAAAATACAGAACAGAACTATATCAATTATTTATATGCAACATCAATGACAGCATAAAACAAATAAAAATGTATAGTAATGATACATCTACAGTTAATAATATAGAATAAATCATATAAACATCAAAAATAATATAACGATGAGCTTCCACCAATAGTTACCATATAGTAAATTATGGTATGAACTCAAAATAAGTGCATATTGTACTGTATAAAGTGCAAATTCATTTGGAGACAAATATACTTCTAATTGTTTTTAACAGATGAGTAAATATAACATAATAACTATATCAGTAAAAATGCAACTGCGATGCATCAAAAATATCTATTATAACTACAAACACATTATATGCAATAACCAAACTAATATAAAATAAGATCTTATAAATATCTGATTCTATAACAAACATATTAGACCACAGACCTCATCATGGAATTAATAATGCCTTATATTCAAATTTCAGCATAGTTCAATTTATATACTACCTATGGGTATTATTTTCTAAAACCGGTTTCATTGAAATATAATTGTTCAGACCTGGGTGTAAATGTGCCCCTGTTCTAAAAATCCACTCAAGTTCCAGTCGAGCTAAATAGTTCATATTGTCTCCCATTCTTACACTTTGTTTAGCAACTTGTAAAACTCTAAATCTAAAACCATGATCAGGTTATGTATTAATATGTCTTGCTAGGGCGTTCAACTCATTCTTTTTTCTAATATCATAGATATGGTTGTAGATCCGTTCTTTAAATTTTCTTTTAGTAAGCCCTATATAAAACGCATCACATTGTACACATGTTGCCATGTATATCAAATTCATGTTATCACAATTAGCAAAAAATTTTGGTTCAAATTTAAAGAAACCAAGAGGATGTTTATATACTTGTGTCTCAGTAATATATTGGCACATATTACACTTTTTACAGGGAAAGCTACCTTTCAGGGAACCACCATCAATAGGGTCAAATCTTCTTCTGTTTGAATCAAAATTAAATATAGCCTTTAAATTATCACAATTACGAAACGTGAAAGAGGGTTTATCCCCAACTATATGCCTAATAGAATCTTCCATAGTTAGCACATTCCAATGTTTGTTCACAATCTTTTTAAGTTCTGTAACATCATTGGTGTACTTCATCATATATCTCAACCTGGTATCACCATACACCACTTGTCGTTTAGAAAATGAGATACGTGTCTGTTGTTTTATATTAACCATACGTGTCTCATCCAGTTCAGTGTTCGTTGTCACTGAACTTATGATATCCTTCCTAATTTCTCTGACTAAACACGGGGTATATCCTCTTTCAAAAAATAAATGTTCCATATCTTCAGCCTCTTTTAACAATACATCAGGGTCTCTACATAATTTAGTTAGTCTAACAAACTGACTTCATATAATACCTGCAAACATGTGCCTAGGGTGCATGCTGTTGAAACATAGTAGCGTGTTTTTCCAGCATGGTTTCCTATATAATTTGGATACTATTCCATGATCACTATTGAACTTCAAATTTACATCCAAAAAATCAATATTATCCATTGAATATTCAGCCGTAAACCTCAAGAATTCAGTGGTGGATTCTAAATAGCACAAAAAAATCTGAAGTTCTGGCTTAGTACCTGACCACACAATAACCACATCATCCACAAATCTCCTATATAATTGGATTTTATCACTCCAGATACTGTTGAATAAATGCTGTTTCTCCCAGAAATACATGACTAAATTAGCATAAGTATTAGCATATGGGGTGCCCATAGCGACACCCCATGTCTGTAGATAGTGTTTCTGGTTAAACATAAAAACGTTGTTATACAATACCAATTCCAGCAGTTGACATAATAGGATTTGTCTATTGACACTGAATGTGCTTTCACTGACAATTATCTCTCTAATGGCTTGTATGCCATATTCATTTGGTATACAGGTGAACAAATTCCGTACATCAAGTGTCACTAAAAGTACATTCTCCATCTTAATAAAGTCACCCTGCAATTGTTCAATATCATTCAATAACTGGTAAGTGTCATTCAAAATGGTGGGTATGGTGTCAACTAATGGTCTTAATAACTTCTCTAAGAACACCGAAATATTATAAGTAGCCCAACCTCTCCCAGAAACGATAGGACGCATGGGAATAGGAGATAGTTTTTTGTGGATTTTTGGCAAACCCTTCAGACATGGAATGAGTGGATTCTTAATGTATAGAAATTCATATGTTTCACTACTCATTTGTCTGCACATCAACATGTCATATAAATTGTCATGTATATTACTAACTATAACATTCACATCATCAACCTGTAAACTCTTATAAGTGTTATCATCTTCTAACAATAATTCCATATTACATATGTATTCACTGCAATCTAACAAAACAACACCCCCACCTTTGTCTGCTGGGGTGATAATATTTTTTTCATTTGAGCGAAGATTTCGCAAAGAGCTAAATTCTGTACTGCTCAAATTATAAAACTTATTGCTATTATTTATTTTGGAATAATGTGAATAAAGATCCCTTTCACATAATTTAACAAAACATTCAACAGCTGAAGGTAGTGCAGGTGAAAAGGTACTTTTGCACTTCATAAAATCAAAACAAGGCACATTAATACATTTGTCCCCATTGTCCTTAAAATAAACTTTCAATGCCACTTTCCTTGCAAAAAGTCTGAGATCATTAAACGTTTCACTCAAATTACTCGATTGAGAAGGGATGAAATTCAACCCTTTATTGAGTAACGATAAATCTGAGTCAGACAAAATATGTTTGGAATAATTTGATTGATATTTGATTGAATTTCTTCAGTTAGCTGTAATGAGTGTCCTTTTGTTATATAATACCAGTATGAGAATTTAGATGTTGTTTTATAATTTATCAATATCTTGTGAAATGTTGAAATACTATTTCCCTTGTCATAATTATTATATATGATTTCATATAGGTATTTTGTAAGTTTAGGTATTTCTTTAAATGAAGAATTCCTAATTATTCTGCATAAATCTTGTGAATAAATCAGAATGCTTTGCATAGTTAGCCAATCTTGTTGTGGAATTTTGTATGTTGTTTCCATTGTTTGCATATCCAGAACTTTTAGTTCTTCGATACATTGAAACCAACAAACAAATCCTTTCTGTTCCCAGGAATGAATTATTTCTGTACATATTTTATGTGGATAGCTCTTTATAATTATGAATGGTGTTAAAAGAGCAAACCAGATTTTAAACATATATTTGCATTAATACTATTCCTAAATGAGTCAATGTAATAATCAATCATACAAGTTTTAGTGGACTTAGTTATGTTATATTGCATACTAATACATAATATATGCCATGGCAAATTGTTTTTATATGTTATTTGAAAATGTTTTTGTAAATCAAATTCATTTATTGATATTACAGTTTGTAATTCTTTCCAATTTGCAAAATAATTTGGATTTATCCAATCTGAGATTGTTTTAGATATTGATGCTTGTATATATGTTTCTATATCAGGAAAGTTTAATCATCCCTGTTTCCATGGTCTGATATGGTGTATTAAATATATTCTTTTTCTTTTGGGAAACCATAAAAATTTTATTAGGCATGCGTTTATTTCTTTAAGTATATTCCTTTCTAGTAACAGTTGTATTGCCAAAGCTATACATAGAATCTTGGGTAGTAAAACCATTTTTATTAACTGTAGTCTATCTTCAAATGTTAATATTGTTTTGTTCCACTTTTCCACAGAGATTTTAATTGTATTGATGACATTATTGTAGCTTGTTGAGACTAATTCACCATTATCCTTGCATAACTCAATTCCTAGATAGTTTAAGGTAGAATCTTGTTTCCCTATAATGTGATTTTCCTTCATCTGCAATTTTTTTTTTTTTTTTTTTATTTAAACATAACATTTTGATTTTGATTTATTGAAATGGAGTCCTGAAGTCCTATAAAAGGTGTCAATTAAAATATCTAATTCTTGTAATGTCCCTTTTGTATTGGATAATGTTAATATGTCATCAGCAAAGAACATTATTTTAGAATTGTATTCTTCATAAACATCTACTCCTTTGATTTTTGTATGGTTACGTATTGAATCTGCCAATATTTCAATAGCCAAAGCAAATAAAATTGGTGACATGGGACATCCTTGTTTAGTACCCTTTGTTATATGTATAGATTCAGAGGTGAAAGGATCTAGCTTAACATACGCTAAATTATTTGTGTATATATATATATATATATATATATATATATATATATATATATTTTCTTTAGTAGATGAACAGAGGAAGGAGGAAATTTAAATAACACCAGCATTTTGAATAAATAGTCCCAATTTATGGAATCAAAGGATTTCTTTATATCTAAGCCAATTATGAGTATTTATTTTCTTTATTAATATAATCTGTAAGAGAAATTATACTTT
Source organism: Protopterus annectens (assembly GCF_019279795.1). NCBI lineage: Eukaryota > Metazoa > Chordata > Ceratodontiformes > Protopteridae > Protopterus > Protopterus annectens. The sequence goes on along the minus strand of NC_056727.1, from coordinate 20,813,028 downwards.
TAATATTGTCATGTGTATGTCTATGATATATAAATCCAGTTTCATCATTATTTATTGTTTTGGATAGTGGTATTTTCATTCTGTTAGTTAATATTGTCATAAATATCTTATAGTCATTATTTAATAATGATACACATCTGTATGAGGTACAGAGGTTTGAGGATTTTTTTCCTTTAGGATTGGTGTGATTAAGGAATATCTCCAAGATGCTGGTATTAAAGCTTGTGACTGAATTTCTAATAGAGTTTTATGGAAGAAGGATAGTATCTTTGAAGGAAAAAGTTTATATATTTCCATAATTATGACATCTATACCTGGAGCTTTATTATTTTTACCCTCTTTTATTGTATCTGTAATTTCTTTGTAGGATATGGGTGCTTGCAGATCTAGTTTTAATTTTTCTGTTTTATTATATTAGAACATTTGTCATCTAGATTTAATTGATCAATATGTATATTTTCTTTTTGGAAATGTTCCATATAGTGATTTCTATAGGCATCAAGAATGTCACCTATATCCGAGACAGTTTTCCTTTTCTTTTCATGGCAGATACTTTGTCTTGTGGATAAATTATGCAGATATTAGGGAGAAGTGGCCATGATATTAATTTTTAGTTTTTCTAAAGCTAAACTAGTTTTATGTGTTAGAATTTCATTGTATTTATTGTTTAATACTTCTGCTTTCTTTTTTATCTCCAAATGATTTTGATTTTTTCAGCTTTTACTGACAAAAGTTTGGATTGTAGATCTAATAATTCAGAATCCCATTCTCTGATTTTTTTTTATACCATGTTAGGGTTTTGCCATATATATATAAGCATTTAATGAGACCCATATCATTAATTTATTTATCTCTGTGATGTAATTAATACTTAAGAAGAACTGTAATTCAGATAATAACCAGGGTTTGAACTCTTTAATTTTAGTTGTATATGCTGGAATTCTGGAGTTAAAGATTAATGGTTAAACCATTTTGAAGTTTTAGTATCAATGAATTGTGGTCTGAAAAGGGGCAGGCAGTGAGTGAGAAATTAATGATTTTAGAGTGTATGTCATGGGCATCAAATAATGTATCTATTCTAGTTTGGGTACCAAATCTGTGAACTTGATGGGAAAACAACAAAGATTTATCTTCTTTAAATTTGAAAGTATCTGCACGATGAAATGATTCTACCCACTTGTTTAAAGCTTTTGATACGGCAGATGTACACAGCAGTCTTTTATTTGTAGTTTCAGAAATAACAAATATACAGTTAAAATCTCCTCCTAATATTAAGTTGCCTTTATAATTACTGGAAATGAAATCCAAGTGTTTTTTAACAGTTCCTGATCCAATGCCTGGGAGCCAGTATAGGTTGGCTATTGTCCATATTCTGTTATTATATTTAACTATTACTAATGCCATAAGTCCTTCTTTATCTTCATACTTATAAATGATTTCTGGGTTAATCACATTTGTTTTCCAAAAAAATTGTTACCCTTTTTGTCATATAAGTGGATTGTGCCAACATCTTATATTCCTTAGGATTCCATTTGTAATTGTTATTTGGTTTGAAATGAGTTTCTTGAAGGAAGATAATTTGTTCAGTTTTAAATATTTCAGTAGATTTGATCTCTTGCTAGGATTGTTTAAGCCATTGGTATTTACAGATAATAAAGTTAAAGCCATCTTAGGTTATTTAGACTATGTATTTTTTGTGCTATTGCGACTATTAAACATTTTCCTCTGATAATTATAAAGTATATATTTGAGCTTTTAAATGAAATTATCAGTTTTATACTGTGAGTGTTTTATACTTTGAGTGTTTACCAATAAAGTAAGGTTTTGGTCAGGTATATCAATAATGTTTTTGTGAAATAAATTTAAATTAATAAATGTTAACAAAACTAAGATCCGGACTAGCCATGGAATGAAAATGATTCCTAATCTGATGGATAAATCTAAGTCCATCAGATTCTCACTCATACCTTGACAATCCAGAACATCTGAGCTCCATAAATTGAATTATCATATGGAGAATATTTGTAATAGGAATAAGCAATATTTATATTATTTTGTACAGATATAGTACTATTGTAGATTAGACAGAATTCTAATTCAATATAAATGTCAGCTTATTGTATAAGCAATTAATATTTACATGAAATATAGATGCCAACAATTTGATCGTAGTAAAGTAGGATGTATCATATATAAAACCTCAGTAAAATATTATAGCACACAGTTGTTTAACATATTCACCCTTATTGATGAAGTCTTTCAAAACTTATTACTTAATATAAATAGATGGTAATACTATTTATACCTAATGTTTATAATACAATTTATTTTACTGGATATATCAAAAGTCATATGTCATTGTTGACCAGCATTTAAGTAATACCTTTGTTGCTAACTTACTTAAAGCATCAAGTTTGTTTTATGAAAGCATTGATGAAAGTTAGAGCATTTTAATTATCAGTGCATCCCTCTTCCCCCCATTTCCTACACAAAAGGATTTTCATAGCTCTAATTTCTTATTATAAAATGAGTGAAATTATAAGTTAAAAACAACAAATTCACTTATTGTGATTAATGATTACAAGTTCCATTTCCATATTCATAAATTGCCATGTTATGGCATATAGTGAAAGTTTTTAGATTTAAATGACAACATTCTATTTTGTATAATCAGCAAAGGTTGAACTGAGTGATTATTGTCAATTTAATACTGTTTGTTTAGAATGTGATTGTTGCATTCTGTGACATTCCTAGTTCAGGCTTTCATTGTTTCCCTTGAACAACTTTGTCAGTTTGATGTCATGTATAAAACATCAGTTACCTTGGTAACAGCTTAAGTATTATGCATGGTCAAGATGTGTTAAAAAAAACACAATTCAAGTTAAAGCAATTACATGGGTTGTTATGCACATTTACCTATATGAGAAAATCACCATACTTCCCGTTGTTTAATATAGTGTATGTCATTTATGACAAGTTAAAACAGTAGTGCTATTATACTCAAGCCCATGTTATTAAACTGTTTATTGTCAATGTAATACTATTTGTTCAGAATATGATTGTTACATTCTGTGACATTTCACGTTCAGGATTCTATTGTTTCTCTTGAACAACTTTGTCAGTTTGATGTCATGTATAAAACATTAGTTATCTTGGTAACCGCTTAAGTATTATATATGGTCAAGATGGGTTACAAAAATTACAATTCAAGTTAAAGCAATTACATGACTTGTTATGCATATTTACTTATATAAGAAAATCATCATGCTTCCCCTTGATGTTCAATATAGTGTATACCATTTATGACAAGTTAAGACAGCAGTGTTATTATACACAAGCCCATGTTATTAAATCCTGTCTTTAATATCTAAATTCAGCAGACTGATTCATTTTATATGACGATTATATGTTATGTCTAGATTTACTAATATCATACTTTACATAACTATTGTGTGTATGTGTGTGTTTTTTTTAATCAAGAATCAACTTAATGAGCTAAATGAAGTGTTGGGAGACCATCTATTTGTGTGCATGTGGTTTAAAACATCCCTTTTATTATATACATTTTTTTAAAACCAAAAACGTCATTGACAAAAATCATCACGGAGGCTCCTCAGAGCTGTTAAGCATAATTGTCACTCTGTCTCCATTACCATAGCAACCTGGGAGCATCTGTTTCTGTTAATGTGTCTGTGTACTGGATGCCATAGGCTCATGATGCACCTGAAGCAAAGCTTCACTTCACTGCAACTTCAAGCCTAAATTCCCTCCCTTTCATCAAGGCAGCAGCCAGGAAAAGTACAGAGAGCAAACCGATCAAAAAAAAAACCCTCCCAACAAGCTGCCACAACAGGAGACAACACACTCTTCCAGCCCTCCCACCTCCCACTCAGCAGACATACAAACAAACCATTCTCTGCCAAAATATCCCAAATCACATTTCTATCCACCCCCTTCCCCTTGATCCAGACTAAAATACCAAATGTCTCTTCCTAATACACAAGCATCAGTAAACCTCAATCACAAGCCGCAACCCACAACTTCTCGGAGACAAAAATGGAAACATATAACAGCTGCCAGACACAGCTGCATCCACATACACCATGTCAGGCTTAATCAAACAGCACTCAAAGCTATGATACCTGCCATAATTGATATTAATTATGTTTAGACAGAATAATAATGACATTTGTACTAGCTGCCAGACACAGCTGCATCCACACACACCATATCAGGATTGATCAAACAGCAGTTGTAGCTGTGATACCTGCCATAATTGATATTAACTATATTTAGACAGAATAATGATGACATTTGTACTAAGAGCTTGCTACTATTATTCAACCAGGATATACATGACATTTCTAAATTATACTTTAACTGAAGAATACATTAGTCTCCATGACAGGATTGTTTTTCAAAACACTCTACTGTTACTGCTATTATATATGTTTGTTACATTTGAGTCTGAACTCTGATGAATGGTACCTTGTTGAATTAGTTAATTAATTACTTAAATTATTATAAGTAAAAACAATGAAAAATGAACAAGATAAGTATTCATTGACTTCAAGTAGTGTAATAGAACCTTCTATGTTTATATTATATGTTGCTTTGTTTGGCTTATATGTAATGTAAATAGTAACCCATCTTGACCTACCTTTGTTTGTGAAGAATTACTAGACTCTGAACATTCTGAATAAAGCATTACTGTTTCTCAGTTGTTTAAGAAACCCTCCTTTTTTTTAAATAAAAATGGATGACAAGTGATGTACCATATCAGTTGATACTTTGAGAGATGTAGTTGTAAGAGTTATTTTTCTGGGACAGCTATCTTGGAATCAGTTTTTTGTTTCTTCTTTCTAGCATCTGTCCAAGGATTTGTTTCTTTTATTCTTTTAAGAGGAGTGGACATCCATTCCATTTCTTCTGGGGTAGACACTATGTTGTTGTTTTTGATGAATATAGTAGCTTCTTCTAAGTCATTAAAGGTTCTCATCTCATTGGCAAAAAGTACTTTTATCTTGGCTGGAAAGGCCAGTTTTGCTTTAATGTTGTTTTGTTTCAACAGTTTTATTATTGGCCTGACTTTTTTCCTTTGTTCTAGTATTTTGGAAGAATAATCATTGTCAAACCTTATCTTTGATTGTATTTAAGGGTGATTTTTCTCCAGGCAGATTTTAATATTAGTTCCTTGTCCAGAAATGAAAGACATATTATAACTATGGATCTAGGCGGAGTATTTGTTGAATTAGAAGTGGGTTTCCTCAGTGCTCTATGCGCCCTTTCAGTTCCAAACGAGAGTCCCTCTTTCAAGTCTGAAGATTCAGGAATCCAGGTTGTTAAGAATGAAATAATGTATTTTCCTTCAGTGTTTTCTGGCAGACCAAAGATCCTTATGTTGTTTCTCCTTTCCCTGTATTCTGTTTAAGCAGAGTCTCTTTTTGGCATTCTTCCTCTTTGAGTCATTTAGAGAGATAGTTCCTGTAATGTAGATGTCATTGATTGCTGTTCTTTTTTCAAATCAGCATCTGGATGAGAATTCCTTGAGTTGTTCATATTCAGTGACTCAATATATCTCCAAGTTTCTAGACAGGAACATTTTTTAAGGTATTAATGTGAAATTTTCTCTACTTGTTAAACACCTATTTGTTTGTTCTGATTTGCTGCCAAGGACTGTATCATATAACTGATTTGTTTGCAGTTAAAAGCTTTCTGTAGAGTTTCCTTGCTCCTTTATCTGTTTAAATCTTTAATTTTGTGACTCACTGCTGTTCTTCTGCTGTGATAAACATTTATGTGGTATTTACTGTCTAAATGAGTGTAGGCTAGTAGCTTTAGTATTGGTCCCCACCGTCCCTCCCTGTTGGTATCTTGCTTTTATATTTGGTGGCTTTGCAGTTGCCTGCCCCTACTGTAAATTTGATCTGGAATACTCCTCCCAGTCTAGGATCACTAGCTCATTCTACCTAATACAGAGAGAACATTTGTGAAGGCCAACCACTAAGTTTCCTAACCTTGAATTATCTTCTGCTTCTCCTCTCTCCCTTTCCTTTACAAAAAATAAAAACGTTACTAGAATCTCTCTGTGTTCTGCTTAACTGTAACAAACAAATTTATGCTTGTTTCCTGCCTTTCCTGTAATTAGACTAGTCCAGTTACAGATTTGCTATATCCAGGACTGTTTGTAAGCTTCTGACCCCCCCCCCACCAACCTGTCTGTGTTGGAGGGAAGCCTGCTACCCAACAATACAACCTGTGAGAGATGCTCTTATCTTGCCAAACTAGAGGTAAAGCTCTCTCCAACCAAGACTGAACTTGACAGTCAAGAGGAGAAGGTAAACACTTGCACCACACAACACTCATCACATATTCCCACTAAACCTACACTACCAAAATCCACACATAGAAACACAAAAACATTCACGGAAGCTCTCAATAATAATCTGCTCAAACAACAGAGACCTCCAAAGCAGAAATGCAAGCAACCACCACCCCCAACACAACCCAAATGGCACATAGCCCACAGAATCAGTGTGCCACTCAACCACAGCCCATAAGGCAACACAACATACCCGACACACTAGTCATAGGTGACTCTATAGTCAGGCACACTGATGTCCCACACACCAGGCTAAACAAGGAGAAGGTTACTGTCAGCTGCCTGTCAGGTGCCAAGGTCTGCCACATAACCCACGCACTCAGGTCATTCCACAACAAGTACAAATATGACTCTGTCATTGTCCATGTTGGTGTAAATGACCTGAGATGTACCTCTCTGGACTACATGAAAAGAGACATGGAAGAGCTCCCTGATCTTGTAGCCCAGGCAGGTATGACCCTAGCCCTGAGAAGCAACCTGACATTGCCCAGAATGATTAACTTCAACAATTGGCTAAGCTTCTGGTGTCATTCTAAGGGGATCCAATATCTGTCTGCCTGGGATGACATGGTCGACAGACCACAATGCTTTGCCACAGATAACCTGCACCTGTCACCCCTGAGATTCCAGATACTGGCTAAGGCTCTTGCTGCCCCATATAGTGATTTTTTTTAGACAAGGTTCAAATGACAAATTCACCACCATAACAGGAACAGGCAAGCAAAAATTGAGGGTAATGCTACTCAATGCTAGAAGTCTAAAAATCAAAATGCACTCCCTCGAGGCACTCCTTAAAATGGAGAACATCGATATCTGTGCAGTGACTGAGACCTGGTTCAGGGCTCCAGAGAGCACCCCTGCACTACCAGGCTATAACCCATACCACACTTTTCGGCCATCTAACCTGGACTGAAACACCAAATGTGGGGGTGTGTCCATATTCATTAAGGATATCCACACCTCCAGGCTAGTTGCTCAGCATAATGCATCCAAGGTTATCCAAGTGCAACTAACTCTAGGCAAAATGAAAATCCAAATTGTAGCTTGCTACAGATCCCCCACCATGCCCCAAGATTCCCACTCCTCTTTTCTTGATATACTGGAAAATATTAGGGTTCAACCAAACACCCTAATAATGGGCGATTTCAACTACCCCACCATTAAATGGGAAAACTACTCATGTACCAACCCCTTCACTCAATGCTTTCTGGAATTCATAAATTCCAATGTCCTGGATCAACTTATCCACACCCCCACCAAGGGCAACAATATCCTAGACCTAGTCATTACTAACATGAGTGACCGGTGTTTGACACCTGAAGTCAACTCCTTGTTGGTCAGATCCGACCATAAACTAATTAACCTAGATATCCACATCCCATCCCCATCCCCCATTAAGGCAACCACAGTAAAATATTTCTGCAAAGCCAACTTCATGCTTCTTAAGACAGAAGTGGCGAACCTCATGATACCCATGCAGATGGACAATACAGTTACGACTGCTGAATCCTACACAAATGCACTCTATAAGCACTTACATGAGTGCATGGATCGTGCTATCCCAAACAGAACCAATACACTATCCTCCAAAAAAGGAACCCATTCTGGTGGTCCTCTGCCATTAACAAACACTACAACAGAAGGAAGAAACTGTTGCAAAAGAGCGTAAAATCCCATGAGTGGAGGAGCTCCCTGGTCAGCGTCAGTAAGAAGCTGAGATCCCTTATAAGATCCTCCAAAGCCAGCTATGAAAATAAAATGGCCACTGATTCTAGGGACAACCACAAAGCATTCTATAGCTTTGTCAAGAATCTCAATGGCAACACCCAGATCTGCTCTGAGTTACAGCACAATGACACGGAAATTACAGAACCAACTGATATTGCCAACATCCTGGCAGATAGGTTCAGTACTAACATTACCCCCTTCTCACTCCTTAAAGGGCCTATATCTATACAGGAAAAATGCAGAGTCCCTGTAATCACAAGTATGCAGGTAAAAGCTGCATCCTCTAAAGCCAAAAACACAGCATCCATGGGAATGGACAACATCCCAGGCTGTGTTTTACACAAACTTCAGAATGAACTGGCTCCTCACCTAAGCACCATGTTCAATTATAGCCTCACATCAGGCTTTGTGCCCACTGAATGGCACACGGCAACAGTTATCCCACTTCACAAAGGGGAAGCCACAACTGATCCCGGGAACTATCGCTCTATTAGCCTGGTCTGAAAGGCCATGGAACGTATCATCATGGAACTCATAAACAAAGACATTGGTAACCTCCAAACTCTGCACCCCACCCAGTTCGGGATTGTGAAAGGCAGATCATGCCTCTTGAACATGATCAACTTCTTTGAGGCAGTCACCATAGCCATAGACGAGGGTAAGGTGGTTCACACAGCCTATCTTCACCTCACCAAGGCTTTTGACACCATCCCCCATTCTGGAATGATAGCTAAACTCACTAATCTAGGTATGAAACCCTACATCACAAGATGGGTTACCAACTGGCTCACTGACAGAACCCACACTGTAAAAGTTGCAGACTCCAAATCTGATTTCAAACCAGTGACAAGTGGAGTACCACAGGGTTCAGTCCTGGAACCTCTCCTGCTTGGTATCAACTTCTCTGAAATACAGGCTAACACAGAAGGCCTTTGGCTAATGAAGTTTCAGATGACTGCAAACTAGGAGCCATAGTCGAGTCCCCAAATGATGTGGACATCCTACAGAAGGGCCTCACTGAGACAGATGCCTGGTGTCAGAGGCATGGCCTCAAGCTCAATGCCAAAAAGTGCATTGTCATCCCTTTTGGTATAAACTCTGTACTCAAGAACTACCACAAAGGCGGCAGTCTACTTAACGTTGAATATGCGATAAGAGACTTTGGGACACAGGTGGACAGCAGTCTCTCCCTTGATAATCACATTGCCACAGTAGTCAAGAAATCCTTCAACGCGGCACACCTCATCACAAAAGGGTTCTCATCCAGGAAGAAAGAGGTCATTGTTCTCCTCTACTCGACACTCTTTAGACCCATTATAGAGTACAATGCCCCTTTTGGAATGTAACTCACAAGACATCTGCAGCAGCTGGAAAGGTCACAGAATTACCTCACAAAGAGGATTACTGGCCTCAAACAGCTGCCCTACACTGACCGTCTCAAAAAATGTACACTGTACTCCAATATTATTGGCAAGGTATGGAATTCACTTCCAAATAAGCTAACGTCTTTACCATCACTAGCTCTATTCAAAAAAGAACTAGAAATCCACTACAAATCACATTGGCTCTGTCCATGTACAAACCCTGACTAACTTTCCCATGAGCAATTCTTACAAGTACGCAATTTTTTGTATTATTCAGCTAAGAGTGAATTAACCAGAATGCAATGTAATGTAATCAATTGTACCTTCTATTGTAATATGTCTTCTTACTCTTAATACAATGTAATATGTCTTTATGTCTTTTGTAACAATATATTACTGTTTAACCCTGTTGGAGCTTTTCTCCCCGGGACTCCGCTGAAAATGGACATTTATCCAGTCGGACTATCCCGGTCAACAAATGTAAAATAAATAAAAAAAAAATATATAAATAAAATGTCAGCTTTACTCCATAGCATATCGCCTACTCCGAGGTGATCTCTGCCTAACATATAAAGCTATGTCAAACCCAGAGCTGTTGGACCTGCTACACCTAAAGAAATCCCAATCCCTCTGAGCTACATGTTCTAGGGACCTAAATCTATTCACCACAATAAACAGGACATGCTGGAGGGACAGATTCCTGTCCCAGAGATTTCCCATACTCTGGAACATGCTACCCATCTATGTCAAGCAAAGTTCCTCATTAGCAATTTTCAAGAAAAATCTTGATGAATGGATAGAAAATAGGAAATATACCCAGGGGAACACTTCTGTGGCTCTGGTCGACAGGGGCACAGGAAAATAACTTTCCTGGGTGGTGTAAGCCAGGGAACCTTGCTAGCTAGACTTCCTTAGGCTCTTGGCCGGATAGTCTAATACCTACCTATGAATCTATCTCCACCAAAATTTATATTTATGCAGTTTATTAGTTTATCTATAGATTTCTGATGTTTTAAACTTGAAAATAATAAAATATTTCTATATTATTATACTAGTTTATGGAGCTCTCAAAGTTCACTGCTCTCAGTTGGCCATCTAGGCTCCACCCCTCCACAATCTACCTTGAGTGTTCCTGGTATGCATCAGATCTTAGTTCAGAACAAATGTCAAAATGCATATATCTTGTAATACAGCTGTAAATGTACACTTTGGCAGAACACTCTTTCTTAGCTAAAGTGGTATTCTTTCAGTTTTTAGTTCAGAGCAGATGTAATACTCGATTTCATGAACAACAGCCCAAAATACATGCATACTGCACAACACAGCTTTATTAACAGTGACTTCATGCAGTTACTGGTATATTTTCAAGTCTTTATTGCAGAACAGTTGATATAATGCAGGTTTTGCAAAACAGCTATAATTCCACAATTAATGCAGTAGAAATTTTATTTCCTTAACATTATAAGGTTTCATGCTTTCATCTTTATTGAACTATACGTGGCATTACTCACTTATTTTAGTCCAGGTCTATGACCACATTCATTCCAGTAGAATCAAAACTGTATATACCTAATGGCAGTTAATAATTTACTCTTTCTTGATTATATGACTAAAGATTGCAAGATGCATATGCACTCACCACACTCGTGGTGCATCCTGGCCAGGTGCCCTGCATGAGCCTTTAGGTTGTGAGCTCTCTCCTCTGTAGTGGTAGGGAGAGAAGCACACCATTATGTGTACCTCTCTATCACACATTCAGATTATATATTGGTAAAACAATGCTAATAGTACTTACAAACTTGTGGGGCATTCCTATCCCAAGCATCCTGGACCCAGGTGTCCAGAAGTCCCCTCTTCATTCACTGCAGATCATCATAATGATGATGGGCCTGTTCCCTTGCACAGGGGTTACCTGTTGCACTGGTGAGATCATGTGCCAACTGGTCCCAGGCTTCTGACTTGTACTCTAATCTCTGGTACTGGCCCTGCAGCAGCCGAACATCATCGTATTTAACAAGGAGTCCAACCATGACCTACCAGTGTGCCCAGAAGTGCGCACCCTCTCCAACACCTGCCAAGTTCAAACTCCAACTTGTTCTGCTGTATTCCTGTCTGTTGCACTTAAATAAGCCTGTTTTCCCATCCTTTACTGCCATTGGGCAATTTTTAAATATGTGGCACATTGCTTAGCACCACCCAAACCTGCTAAGCTCAACTGAGCAGTGCTTAAGCTGGCAAATGCTTAGCAATTCCTAGCAGTGTGCAAGCCCAGTCAGCTGAGTTCACTGGTACATAAACTGGCACTTCTTAGCAGTCCTTAAACCAGCTAAGCAGAGCTGCATGGTGCCAAGCAGTGCTAAAACATCTCTTGTTTAAACAGCACTTGGCATGGCTTGGTACTGCTTAACAAAGGTTAGCTGAGTGCATCAAAGTAGCATTTAAAAATAATTGGCATGATTTTTATTTGCAACCTAAAAGCTTAACAACGCTTCCCTGTATTAAACCCAACCCTTCACATACTACACATATGACTGTCACTCTAACCATTTGGGTATGTGGACATGTAGAATGCTGTTATACTTTTAGATATACCTCTCAGCTATGTTTAAGCACTGATTAGCACTGTGCCATGCTGCACAAATGTGCTAAGCTATGCTTAAACTTCAGCTTTGCTTTTATAATTAAATGTATCTGGTTTCTGTTTTTACATGTCTGGTACATGTCCATTGCTACATGCTGCCCCGCACTGTGCAAACATAAAAAAAAAATTAAAACTTTATTACATATGCATACATTTGACAGCACTGGGGGTGTGTTACTCATCTTCGGACACAGTAACACTTTCCCTCCACTGATTCATTAACCATGTTACATGGCTCTCCTTCAGTAACACACCTTCTAGGCTGACATATGAATAAAATCAGGGATGCCATGTGAGATCAGGGATATCTGAAAGCTATGGCTGGATTAAAAAGATTGTTAAAGAAAATATAATACACAGCAAATGCCAACTGTAAAAATATACATTTTGTACATAATATATCTAACAAGCATATGACACTGGATAAAATCATCATCCAAGGAAGTAAGAATGCTTCATCTTGACAGACACAAACACACATTATCTTAACTGTAGTTAGAGCAGATGGGGTCAGCAACATTACATTCTGGTTAAATTAATCCCCTAGGGATAGGAGAAACAGAATACCATAAACACACGCACAAATTAAAAACTCAGGGTATGGGGTCTAGGCTATGTATCAGAGCTAATCATTATGGATTCTGTTAAGAAAGAGAATAACATTATTGCATAAACTGACCAAGAGTGACATTATGTAAGCTTTTATAACACAGTAAGTTACGACTTTTCAAATGAAAGGAAATTTCTCAAAATCATAGGAAGGCTATTTCAACAGAAGTCATGCATACCTTGCCAATAACCACCCTCAGGATCCACTATCCTTTGCAAGGAGATCAAGGCCTGAAAGCCCTGGAGTGTATTTCAGAGTGCCTGTCCATTTAATTAAGCTTTGTTTGAAGGATGACATGGAGTCACATTATTTGGCATTAATGGGGAGTTTATTCCAGAGTCAATGGAGGTACTGGGTAATGAACCTTTCTCTTCAGTTAGTTTTGCTTATTACCTGATGCAAATGAGATGTCTTATTCTACTGTTAGCTACTCTATTTATGGATTAAAAAAATAGGAAGCTTCAGATACTAGGGTCTCTGAGGGCATGGAAAGCAAGCCCCAGGTCTCTGCTCAAGACTCTCTATGACTTGGAGTACAGAGAGAAATTCCATTGTTTTTTGATAACTAACATTTTTGAGGCCAAGTGCTTTTTTTGTAAGGATCCTCTGTGGGTTTTTTTAACGTGTCTAGTGAGTTACCTTCCAAGGGGTACATTACATTCTATTATGGGCCTAACCACAGCTGAGCAATAACTTCCTTGGTTTTAAATGAGATGCCCTTTATTATTAATTGTGACATTTAAGAGGGACTTTATGGCTACAGTTGCTACACGGGTATCCAACGAGAGGGAGCTATCAACCAAGTGTCTATGTTCTTAATCAGAAATTCATCAGACGGTAGTGTCAGTGATGAAGAATGTAGTAGGAATATGTTGTTTTCCAAAGGAGATGATGTTCCATTTCTTATAACTTCATTTGAACCCTTTTTTGTGTTACAGGAGTTAATGCTTGTTAGTTTTGTTTGAAGGGTATTAGCATCGCTGGTTGATCTAACAGCTACAACCAGCTTACAGTCATCATCACAATTAGTCAGCCAATGATCGCTGTTGTCAGTGTTTATGTCAGAGAAATCAATGATGAAAAGGAGGTGGTGTAATATAGAATCCTGGGGTATGCCACTAGTTCACCTTTCCCTTAACTAAGGAGGCATCACTGATGCTAGCAATATGCATTCTGTCCTTGAGCTAGTTTGCAATTCATCTTACCATATAGTGATGAATGTTTGAGGCTTTTAACAGATTAGTAATCTCATCATGTGCAATGGTAGCAAATGCCTTTGTCAAATTCAGTGTGACTACTTTCCACTACTTGTAGGACGTTTAAAAATACATTACAAGATTTAACAGGCATGACCTGCCCTTAACTATAAATTGTTGTGGGATCAAGCCTCATCAAATTTTTAATGTCCAGGTTTAAGAGGCCTGTGAAGATGTATTCCATAGTTTTAGAGACAAGAATGGCAAGGATAATGGGTCTGTAGTTACTAGTGTCAGTGGTGGGTTCATGCTGATGTAGTGGCATTCCTACCATGTTGTTCCATGACTCTGGAACATATCCTTTGGCAAGGCTTAGGTTAAACAACTTATGGGGGAGGGAGGGAGGCTCAGCAAAAGCCTGCCTGTTGATTAGTCAACCTGGCATAGTATTAGGACCCATTAAAGAGGTGTTTTTTTTTATCTTGAATGGTGTTTTAAGATTACAATCTTTTTTGGAAGGTGGGGAGGAGTCACTCTGAGATTTTTGTTATGGGAATTACATTTTCAGGGAAGATATTGGCAAATTCACTTGCTTGAATGTTGACACTGTCCTTAATATTGGAAAGGGAGGTGTTATTATAGATAAGCTCAGCAGTGATGTAAATTATCCCTTCATTTTCTTACATAGCTAAAGAAAGACTTAAAATAATCTGTTCCCTCTGAAGATGGCCAATCTTCATGGATTGCTATGTTGGTCTTTATAACTGCCTTCAGCCTATAACACATAAACATTTTTTTTAAAAGATGCATTACATATTTCTTAAGACCTCTACCTACAAACTTCTCACGTAATTAATGTGTAGAAGTGTAGATGGTAGATAACGTTTGTATTACATTACATCGGAAGTACAAGTGAGGATGTAAAGATGTTTTTATACGGTGGATGTGTAGAGGTAATAGACAAGTGATTGATGAAAAATAAAAAACTGCTTAGGTAGTTTAATGTGTAGCAGTTATGATGTGGAAGTTGGCTGTAATATTCTTACATCAGTACTACAAATATGCATGTTTATGTAAGAGACAGGTGATTGGTGAAAAACAGGAATTACACAGGTAGGTAATGAATAGAAGCAAGGATGAAGAGACTGTAATGCAATTACAGAAGTAGTACTGATACAATTATAGAAGTGGTATGTATGTGATGGATTACAGGACAATGGCAGCAGAAGCTGAAGTATGCAGAGGTTATCTGTGATGCAGTCATGTGGAAACAGAAGTAAGAATGTTGAAGGTTTTTGCAATATAACTGTGTGTTTGTGTAGGAGAGGTGGAATGAAATATGAAAGAAGAAACAGGAATTTGTACTGCACTATTTAGTGCTATGCAAAAGTGAGGTGAGGGTGTAGATGGGATACATGAATAACTTACTGTGAAGGAAATAAAGATAGGACAATATTGTCAAGATCTAATGTATACAGACAAAGCTTATGAGGTGGGAGGGGCATGATGAGTTGCAAAAGAAATTATACAATAGACAATTTATGATTGGCTGAGTGGCATTTACTGTGATTTGCTGGATACAAATACAAATATAGAGGTGGTGGGAGTGGGAGGGAATTGGGGACAGGGTAGGTGAGTGGAATAAGCCCAAGTGTAGTGAATGCTAATTGAGAAGGGCACCCCCCCCCATGGACTTGGTGCAACTCAAAACAAAAAATCAGAAAGATATGGTTGTGGAAATAACTCACTTGAAGTGAGATAAAGTGTTTATGAAAGTAAGCTTTACTTCCTAATAGGATACACATACCTCAGGTATTTTTCATGCATAGTTATCTAATGTGAGTAATGTTTAAGTGCTTTTTAGTACACTATTTGCTTTGGGCTGGTTGAGGTACATTGGACTTCTATTCACCATTAGCTTTACTGCTGACTAGGTGCTTGTTAAATAAGGAATAAGGGTTTAAGGGCACTGGCATGAGGGATTAGGTATTTGCATAATTTGTGGTGAACATTCTTACCAATTTAAGATGATAATTGCAGTTTTAAAGTATTGCAACTTCCCAATTTTTATAAGCAGATGGAGTGTAAGGCAGTATGTTTCTCCAGCAGCACCAGCTCTTCAAAAACATGCTACTTACTCATTTAGATTATAAAAACTACAATTGCAGTATCAAGTAGTGGACAGATTTTAGGAAGCTCACAGTTTATTTTATAAAAGTAAAGGAACTGAACATGGCTTAAGAATGTATTGGGGTGGTCAGTACTGTTGTTGTACTTAAAGTTCCACTTACACCAAGATGGCAACAATGGAAAAGTAACTGATGGGATCCATTATTATTACTCTAAAATGAGATGCAGAAAGAACAAAACACTTAAAAGATGGAGGTTGTAAATGGAACTCACAGTTTGTATATGGAAAGGGTCCAAATGTGAAGGGTTTGTTGGAAAGGAACCAACATTTTCAGAAGGTTGTCCATATATCTCAAATGGGTAAACATGGGGTTTATACGTTTTTCTGCATTTATTTATGATGGGCCATATGTAACAGTAGTCCACCATGATAGGGCAATCACTTGTCCGGGTTGTGTTGATTGTAATAGTAGAATGGTTATATATTCAGCATCCTGTATGACATGTCAAGCGTTCTACAAAGGGAAAACCGCTAAAGGTCTTAAACACCAGATAGGTGAACATGCAAAGGACACAAAAAATAAACAGTCAACAAATGCTCTTTACATGTATTTAGATGATTGTTTACATTTTAAAAGACTGTTTTTTTTTGTTTTGTTTTTTTTTTTGTGGTGGACAGAATTTTGTACAACAAGAGGAGAGGTGAACCTGAGGGTGTGCTGGAATATAAAGAAGTCCGTTGGCAATTAAGACTGAACATCATGTTAAAACTAGGGTTAAACAAGCATGTTTTGATTTGCCCTGTTTTAAAACTCCGTGCTGGTGTAATTTGTCATATTTTGTATTTGATGAGGTTACATGGATTGAAATTTTACACTCATACATTTTTCTTATTGATTTTTATGTAAATTGTTATTTTATTCGAATACATTTTAGTTTTAATTTAAGTACCACTCTGTGATTTTTAACAATTTTTCATTGGTTGCTGTTGTGATTTCACAATTATGGTGGGATATTTAAATGAACTTCATTTTTTTATGTTAACTCTGCTGAAGTCTTGCTGTGACAGTGTGAAAGTGATTAGCTGATTAAAGTTTTTTTTTGAATTTTGGTTGCTGCTGGTTGTTTTTTGTATTATAGCAATTTCTTTTTTGTTTCTTTAGTACAGTGGTAGCGGTTTTGCCTCACAGCAAGAGGTTCTCCTGTTCGATTCTTGGCTGGAGTGCCTTCTGTGTGGAGTCTGCATGTCCTCCCTGCAGTCGATTGGCCTCCGAAAGACATGCGTGAATGGGTGTGCCTTTGCTGAAGGCTGGGCATCGGGCTGGCAACTCGGCACCATAAAAATCTACTGCCAATCATTAGTGGACCGGAGTTTCACTGTGGTGACTCCTAACTGGGAAAAGCTGAAAAGACACACAATGACAAACAACATTACTTAAAAAAATGGAGATTAGCAATGATTATAGGTAGAGGGAGTATCGAAGAGAGTAGCAGTTGATGTGGCAGAGATACTTTCTAAAATGGCACAGAGCATCAGTCCTATTTTAACACATGTGCCTTGAAGGTGCGTGTGAAAGGTTCATTCTTAGGTTCATTGATTGTGCCTAGAAATGGATCAGTATCTGTAGCATGACATAAAACTGATATTACACAAAAATCATTGCCTCAGCTTATGAATGCAGCATCTTCACCAAACTATTGGCATTATTGTTAGTACAAGTCAGCCTCAGGCCCAGCATTTATCAGTGCTGAAATTTACCAGTGAAGAATTTGTCAATGTGCTCATTGTCTGCAGCATGGTGTTAGGCTGACTGGTTTAGAAATGATTATTGAGATGATCATTGAGAAGTAGTTCTATATTTTCATTCCTCATCTTTTTTTTCCAGCATTTGATGACTTAAAACTCATGGTTACCTGACATGTTTCTCCTCCTGCTTCCACCAACAGCCTGAAAAATCAAAATAATCAATTATCCTGCCCTTCATATTTTCATCCTTTATTTAATTCACTGCATGCCTTGGGCCAACTTTAAGGACCAAACTGTAGTTGCTCTGTTTCTTTTAAGCATTATGTCCTTTGTTATAAAGATAGTATCCTGGCAGTGCTGTATCACTTATGCTGTTCTGCATGACTAATGATTCTATTATAGCTAAGTCATTTTCACTCAGTAACATAATTAATACATTTAGGTTAGGGGACTCTTAAAAAGCACAGCATAGCATTTCCTCCCCAAACTACAAACATCTCACAGCATATGTATGTTATTCTCTTCCCTTTACAAGCCACTTTTTGTTTTTTCTATTTCTGCAAATGGAGCCCCTCTTTTTTTTCTCTTAATATGCATTATTTTAGTTATTGCCTTTATCTGTCTGTCTGTCTATCTATCTGTCTATCCATCTGTATGCTGGTCTGTTTTTTGCCCAGTGAGAAAACTGGTCTTTCTTGAATTCTTTTATTGAGTAGAGGGACAAGGCATTGAGGCAGTATGCATAGTGTTTTTTTGACTAAGGCAATTGATTTAATTCTTGTTCAGTACTTTTGTACTTTTCCTGGATGGCTCTGTAATAAACTGTTATACAAATTAACTGCAATTTAAAGATAAATACTTCTCCAGAAAGTATATCAACTTGGGGTATTAATAACTGTTAATGATGTCTTGGAAGGTTTCCTCAATTAAATATTAAAAAGCGATTAATTCATAAAGTAGGTATTTTTCACGTTTAATTTAGTCTGTTCTTTACAAATATATTGCAAATTCTACTTAATTTCCCCTCTTGTACTGTATTTCTTCATTTACTTGCAATTCCAACAGGAGTAGGTGTCAAAAGAAACCAAAACCAAAAAAAAAAAAAAACACTGTGTAACACCAATTCAGAGAACAAGCTGTATAAAAATAAATGATACCACCATAAAGCTCTTTATTTACTTGGCCTATTGCCAATAAACTGTTTTGTAGAACCTGTTTGTGTTGGCTTATTTTGCAGTCTGACTTTCATGTAATATTCCTATTAGTTGCTGCACGTTGTACATGCTCATTTGCTATAAATAGTAAACAACACAATACACTTCTTGTGTGTTACTTCACTTCTTACAAAGATCATATCTAAAAAGACCTCATTCTGAATTGGTCCAGCCACTTACCCGGCTGAGAGACCACCAAGCATTTTAAGCACTTTTATTGTCTGTTGAAGAGCTCAAGTAACAAAGAAAATATAATAAAGTGCACATAACATAGTTGCCCTTACAGACTGAGACACAGTATGTAAACACAAATGGCATTTGCTACAGTCAGATAATTAACATTGCCAAAAAAGGACTTAGTGCTGTAATAGTGGTCATAAATCTGATGTTTTTGGTGCACGGATAACAAAGAACATTATGTGCATACAAAGTAGCATACTTAATTTATTTCAGGTAGTTAAGAACCACTGTTTGCAACTGTTCCTATTCAAAATGGTCCAACACCTTTTTCTCACCAGATGAAAAATAAATAAAATGACTTGTTAAATGGCAAAGTAAGCAAGTGAAAAATGAATGAATAAAACTCAGCATTGCTAAAGAAAACTTATCAGCTGCAATTAGTCTTAAATCTCTGTGGCAGACTGCCAGATTGTTGTTAATCTCATTCCTATTTCATGAACTGTCACCAAAATGTAAATTCTCCATCCACTTCTAGACTTCAAGAAGTAGCACTGTTTTATGTTCCTAATAACGAACAGATTAAACTGTCACCACCTGCAAAATCAAGTTACATTAGTGCTGGAATACAGAAACACTCTTAGTTGTATTTTGCCTGGAATTACTGCTGGTGATATTGTCATTCCTTTCACACTCCTACTGGATACTTCAAGTGTCGGCCTTTGCACATTAATCAGGGGTATTGATTGGAGTCTGTAGCTATTAGTTGCAGTGCTTCAGCAACATGTTTCTAGAACTGCAGAGAGTGGATAAGGCCTATATGTTAGCCTCTTCTAATCTGTGGCAGAGGGAATAAAGTTTTGTCACTTCATTTCTTTCTGGCAGAAGGATGGTTGTAGGTGATACTACGACATTTGTTAAAAAAATGCATAGATTAGACATATGTGATTGTGTGTGTGTATGTGTGTGTGTGTGTCAAACAAATTTCACTATAACAATGAGACATCAGTTGGCGTTCGATATTGTTTCATGGAGAAGCACTTGGTAAATACTACAACAAAAGTTTCAAATTTGTTTCCATGTTATTAGCTGTAAAATCATATAGAATAACATTTTTATGGATGGAAAAGTACAGGACAAAGAAGAAAGTCCATTTCAAGAACAAAAATGTGTGTTCATTATTGTCAGCAGCGCTATTTGTTATTACCATTCATTCAGTATGATATGACACACTGTTAAATTTATTCAGCTCTAATGATATGCTGACAACAAGGAGCTGCACAAAACTCTACAACTTCCTTTTGGCTTAACTGCATTCAGGCATATAAGAAGGGATACCGTACACATAAATAAAATTGACTAGATATGACAGATATTCATAGACTGGATCCAGCTGTTCTACCATATATCTTCTTCATGTTACAGCTGCTGTAGGCCTTGTGTGTGTGTGTGGGTGTGTGTGTGTGTGTGTGTGTGTGTGTGTGTGTGTGTCTATGCATTATTCACTTATTTTTTCTTCCATGCAATACCTACAAAGAATTATTTTTACTAAATGGCAAAATGGTGGTTGATTCTGCTCAGCCTAAATAAGTGAATTTATCTGAATCACTCAGTGTAAGATAGACACACTTGAAATAATCAAACTTTTTCATGAGCCTAGGCTTATGACAGCCTAATGCATGTAATAGATAAGAAAAATGATACAGTGACATATTGCTGGAGATAAATCCAGGGATCCGATATCATTTAGATAAACGTATACTACTCTTTCTAATATCTTTGACATTACTGTTTTATATATAATATATATCATGTATGTCTTTTGCTATATGCATTACAACTACTGAGATATAAAATTAGCTACATTTTGGTATCTGCCTCAGCATCATAATAAAAAAGAGGAACATCATACAGCACGTTCTCATACCATCTAAGTAGTAAATTGTTTTTTAATGGCTACTGAGAATTTTGAGTGTCTAAAATTTGAATCCACTTTTTCTTGTCTGCAGAAAGAAGAAACATTCCATCTATTTTATGGCTCACTCTTCAGATGTGCAAAACCTGGCAGCATGAAAGAGCAATAATGGAATAGGAAAATAGCAATTTCCATAACTAGCTGACACATTTCAAGCATTTTTGCTACAACCCAAATATGGAGGTCGCACCCACAATCTGTTACTGATATAAAGTTCCTTCAAAATCACTGTACCTCCATGTAGAATGAACATCGTGAGACACCATGACTACAGAATTGGTAAATATTTCCTTATTCACACGTGTAGTGTCACACATCTGATGATTCTAATCGCTGACTTTGGATCTTAACAATACATTCCTGCTTGCAAAAGGAAATTTATTATTCAAGTAGACTCGCACTTCAGAACCATTTTGTCATTTCTTCTTGGTTATAGTCTACTTATTCTGTCTCCATCCTCTCCCTTATAAGGATATTCATTTTTCCCATTGTCCATCTCCCAAGGGCACCAGAAAATGGTAAAACGATGAGGGGAATGTGGTTGTCATCTAGCAATGGTTATGGGATTTTTGCATATTCTCCTAATACCCTCACCCTGCTGAAGAGAAAAACCCTGATGCAATGCCCGCTCTGCTGATCCTAGTACAGATGCATACCTCCACACACATCTATGCTTCTCAGCACAACTGCTCTGCATTCATTGTCAGACTGAGATACCTGGAGTCCCAAATACAAGATCTGATAGCCACTAGGGACACTTTCTAAATACTATCCTAAATCATTTAAAAAGTTACTAGAGCAGCAAGTTTTATATCACAAATCATTTTCTGAACAAAAAAAAAGTATGAAACTGTAATGTCCGACAATAGTGAATGACTATAATTGTTTGGGATTTACAAAGGTAAAATATAAGAGGCAAAACTTGGAACAATCTTTAAAATTGGGGAGAGCTGAGAGGCATGGGGATATGTCCTTCTATGTACGTGTGTGTACTTGACTGCATACATGCGCGTATGAGAGGGAAATAGCTAGTATGTCTGCTAATGCGATACATGGGCCATCAATGGTGATTATGGCAGGAGAGTACTGATTAGCACTAAAAGTAATACCACACAAATCAGGGGCATGCAAATTAGATAATAATGAGGCCTTTTCATTTTGCACTTAATTATGTCCCTAAACTGCATTTCTCTCATAGCCACAGCAGTTTATGGGTGTGCAGGGAATGTTATTTTAATTCCCAGCCCATGTGTACCTACCCAGCACTGAAAAGTAATCACATGAATGTTAATCATTTATCCATGCAGTCTAAATGCACATTACTTTTCATACTTCTCCCATAGGACAGTATTTGCATTTTATTTTTGTTTTACTTTATTTTATTATAGGGATATATTTAACATCCTAAGGCAAATACATTAGCTTTCCTAGTAAATTAAGAAATCCACAGATGTATTAATATTAACTGAAACTGGAATGCATTTAAGGTGCAATGTGTGGCAGTCTGATAAGACTTTGGCAGGCCAATTAAACTATAACTCCACAAATGACATTTCATCATTGCAACAAATGAGCAAAAGCAAATGCCTGAGGTTACTGGCATACAAACATATTACAAGAGGAATTTTAACATGCCAAGTGGTACAGTATTATTTTGGCTGGGCTATATATCGACTGAATACTGACATATACTATGCAACAACCTTCCCTCTTCTACTAGAGTATAATAAGGGTGGGGCTTCAGGCTTTCTAATGTCTTCATGTCATCCAACAAAGACTGCATAAGTGGGATTAGTGCAGTAGTGCTGCTGTTTGCAAATAGCACCCTATCTGCCACTGCATTAAGTCAAATGAATAGGAGCATGCTAATTACAAAGGGCTTTTCTTCTACCAGTACTGCCAGTGTAATGAGTTCAGAGGATGTACAATCAAGTTAGAAACAGCTGACACTGAAGGACCGACATGGTCTATAGCTTCACCTACTCACGCCAGAAGCGCCGCTGGCTGTGCAGTTGGTGAATGCTATTTAAGGGGGCATGTCCCATTCCATAAATGTACCAGTACGAATCATAGAGCATTGTGCAAATGAACAATTGAAGGAGCCATGCAGCAAAATGCTTAGGAAAAGGGGGATGCAAAAACTAAAGAGCTTAATAAGGAGGAATGTAGAAACTGCTGTGAAGTGTACAGCCTAGGGCACATCACAAAGGAGGAAATGCCATTATGTTCAGAGGCAATTCTGATAACATGCTGCAAAGTAGTTATTAGTAAGCCATAACCAATAATACAATACAGGAACCAATAACTAACGAATAACCAATAACTAAGTTATAAGAGTGGAAACAGTAGTAACCTAGAAGAGGTTACAGCTATTTTGACTGCTTGTATTGGCAATTTGCTACTTCAGGAGATTAATCAACAACTTTGGTCCTGCGGTCTAGTATCTGGAGATGCTAGAGCAATGGAGAGAATGACTAACACTAGTTTGTCTAACAGCGGAGATGATTTGTGTTTGCCACTTACTCAAAGAAATCCTTTTTCCCACAGCTGAATAATCCTTTGGTGAATTGTACAGATTTTCAGGTATGGAAAATTATCCAGTTTGACTTTAAGGAGAGGGCAGGGGCTGACAGGTGCTTGTTCGCTAACCTTGGCTGATCAACTGAAATCCTTTGAGAACAAGCTACTCCACTTTAAAAAGTTGCAATTGATGAATTATATTTTGTGAGAGAACATAAAATGCAAAGTAATACCTAAGGGGCTCAATTTTTGGAAGTTTCCTAATGGTGCAGTAAAGGGTACTGTGTGTTATGAGAAACTGACTACAATTTTCAATTATGCTGGTGAGGAGATGTTAAATGTAATGATTGAACAGAATGATATCTGACTGCAACAGTTGTCGGACAAGTTGGATGGTATTAATGTTAACATAAAGAAGGACATGCTGATTGATTAGTTTGAGACTAATTATTATAACATTTTTGGGAAAGTAGATGGTGTGGTTGATCAAATATTCAAGCAGAAAAATAAAAAGCTGCAAAGGGATATGCTAGCCTATCAGGAAGGTTTGATATATCTGGATCTGTCCAATAACAGCAGAGATTCAAGAAAATATGGGTTAACCCACCCCCAAGAGGAAGTAAGCAGTGCTCGTAGTAACAGAAGAGATGGGGAAGAAGTGGAATTATGGCATTCTAAAAGGACTTTGCCTAGAAATGGCCAAGTTAGTTCTAGTAATAATGTTGGATATGATTCTGAACAGGATTTTTTCAGACAAGGCGTAAAACCAAAGAGGTTTACGGGGAAGAAGAAGGGCAACTACAGGAAATTCTAATAGAGACTGCCTTTCAAGCAATGGAGACTGTTCCAGTTAGAATACTGAACAACACAGGATTTATACAATTATTTTGCTAGGTCTTTTGATAGCAAATATGCAGATGCACATGCTAAGGGGTAGAATTTTGTCCCCACAAATAGTATGAACTTGGTTGAAGCCATAACAAATTTAAAATTGTTTACTAGAAAATTAAATCTGTCTGTTTGGTTCATTTCAGCTGTGCCAAATGTTGGAATGTGTCAGGGAGACAATACTAATATCTGGAAGAGAGTTAGTACATTTAATCCACCATTGAATTCTAATGTATTGTTATTTGAAAAATTGTGTGAACAAGATTTTCATAGACTTGCAAAGGAAAGGGTTATACATTTTGCAAGTAACTTATCTAGGGATGAATGAATTTTTACTACAAGAAGTAGGGTCAGACAAAAGTATTCGGCTAGTGAAGCCAGATAAAGGGGGTGGGTTGGTCATAATGGATGCCTGTGATTATTCGAATAAAATGAATAGTTTATTATTGGAAGATACCTATGAAAAAATATATAGAAATGAGATGAACAATGCATACTCAAAGATTGATATCTGCCTGTATGATATGTTGATGCAGGACCAGATTAGTAGGGATGAGTATGAATTCATGAATAATCAGTGGCCTGTTGTTGCTGGAATTTTTGGGATACCAAAAATTCATAAAAGTATGACCAACCCCCCCTTCATCCAATAGTAGATGGTACTAGATGTAAAACCTATTATATTGCCAAATTTGTGGATGGTGTATTAAAGGAATCTGTTAGTAAGTTGACCCAGGTGTGTCGTGATTCCTAGGATTTTTTTTACCAAAATGTCCAACGTGGAATTTAGTGAGAATTGTATTTTAGTAACAATTGATGTATGTAATCTTTATTCGGTAATACCCCATGTGGAGGGGTTATTGTGGTTGGAACAGATTTTGTATGATATTCATGTGCTAGATCAGGAACATATTAATGCAGTAGTAAGCCTAACGGAAGTGGTATTATCCAATTATTTTATATTTTTTGAAGAACAATTGTTTAGACAAACAAGTGGAGTAGCCACGGAGGCAAGTTGTGCCCCCAGTTTCGTTAATCTGGTTATGGCTTACTGGGAATGTAATTATGTTTTTAATTCGGAGTTTCAAAATTGTTGGAACTTTCATACTAATTTTTTGGATGATGTTTTTATTGCTTGGAGAGCAAGTGAAGAAAATTTAATGGAGTTCATGGCATGTATAAATATATCTACTTCATTTTTGAGGTTTTCACTCTCTTATGTCAATAGTATTGCTTATGTGGATGTGTTATTGCAAAAAAATATGCAGAGAGGTGTTTTGTTTTGAGTATTTTTAGGAAACCCACTTTTTCTAATAGTTATCTCCACTTTCAGAGTTGCTATCTGAAATATCAGAAGAAATATGTGGTAAAGGGCCAACTGGTAAGGGCGGCCTGTATGGTTTCGGATGAAAATACATTTTTGGAAGAATGTAATAAAATGCAAAATGTGTTTTTAAAGAGGGGCTATCCCCAGTAATTTTAAGGGGGTTTAGAAATGAAGTGGTGGGGAAGAGATTGAGTGGGTTTTATCATTAGGTAGGAGTGGTAAAGCAGGTTTGCACAATAAGGAAAGAGTGCAAGTCCCAGATAGAAAGACCTTTGCTTATTACTTATTCTGTTGATGTTAATAGTATGGTCAAATCAGTCATTGACAATTGGGTTGTGCTGATGGTCGGTTAAGTGAGTTAGGTGGTAGTAAACTTAATGTGGTTTATAAGAAAGATAAAAGTTTCAAACAAATCCTTGAAAGCTGTGCAGTTAGCAAAAGGGACTACAGTATTAAAGGTATGTCAAAATGTGGGTATTGCAAACAGTGTAGGTTCATTATGGTACGGTACCATTGTAATATTAATGGGCAATGATTTTACATCCCGGGGAAATTTAATTGTGAATCCAACTGGGTGGTATAATGTGAAGTATGTCCTGCATTTTATATAGGAAAGACTTCAAGGAAATTAAAAGAGAAGATATACGAGCATAATTTGGACATTAAGAAAAAGAAAAATACAAATGCACTATTTAGGCATATTTCTGAAAGTCATAATCATGGCTTTAAGTTCACAGTGTTAGAGCATGTTAAGAAGGATCCTACGAGTTTTGTGTTAGAAGAACATTTATTATTGAAGGAGTTACAGTGGCAGATTAGGTAGAATGCCACAGTAACTCCAGGTTTAAATGAGACTTGTTCCATAAAATCCATTTTGAAATTTAAAAGTTTATTTTTATGAGATATATTTTATTTTTATTTTTACATATTTTAAAGGTAAAATAGTATATGTATAATTTAATTGTTACATGGTAATTGATTTTAATTATGTAATGAGTTGATTAATATCATGCGACGTGTTGTTAGTATTTAATGAATGTATGAGTGGCAATAGGTAGTTCTGAAGAAGTCCCTACAGGGATGAAAGTGCGAAACACTACCTTCATTGTTGATTAATAAAGAAGAAGAAGGTCTTTCACTGTGTTTACACTTTTTTGTTTTATACAATATTTAAAAATTGTTCCAATTTTTGGGGCTTTGTCACCCCCATTATATTTGGCTTTATCCAGATTTTTGGGACTAACTTGAGATGTATGCTGACATTACCTTACATGTCAGTGAAATTCAAGACAGCAGCATGTAATGCCATTTCTGCAGCCTTCCCTCAAGACTGTCCACACGGTTCACTCTTCCATCTTGAGCAGTCTAGCAGCTGAAGAACTGTGTGATATGCATAGATGTGTGTTTCTATGCACAAAACCAAGGTAAAACAAGTGTTGGTGCAGTGAATTCTGCACAGGGTGGAAATCACATATGCATATGGCATGCTGAGGAACAGTGTCCCTGTGAGGCTACACCACTGCTGGAGTGGATCAATAATAATTATATTTCTGACTATCCACATTTATTTACGACATGCCGTGAATGCAGAATACATGCCACCACCCTTCCACTCCAGCTAATGGTCTGTGAAGGAGATAGGTGCTACCTTCCTGCCCTGTACAGAGAATAGTGAGATATCATATTACAAGAAACTACTTTCCATGTATCATTTTGGCAGGATCAAATTGTATGGTCTACAACTATCATAGGTTATTAGCAAGACTATGGTGGCCAGCTGAATGAAGGTATCCTCTGTGGTTGCTACACCACTAAGCACAGTACCATGCATGATGCACGGTGCAGCCGCTGGCTCAGATGGCATCCTATAACATATATAGGTTTCTCAATACTGTGGCACACCACCTGTGGGTGTGAGCACCCCTCCCTTTGTGCATTCCTCTGTGGTCATGCCATGCCATGGCACTGGATGTTTCTATACTGCAGCCATACATTTTACATAATTGTTATTTATCCTGTCCTCTGCCCTATTGTACTGCATCTACAAATTCATGAATCTCCTTTTCCATGGAAGTGACTGCAGCATCTGTGTTTTTTCCAGATCGTTCAGTAACTGCTCTCTAGTGCTTCAAGAAGTACAAAACCAATGCAGCATTGTTTTAAACAAAACATCTTTTGCTCAGTTATATAAAGCTGTCCTTCTTTTGCCACAATCACATCCTTAACACATACTGTGTATACATCCCTATCAGTTATAACTGTTTTTCCAGTGCAACTTCTTGCAAGAAAACTGAAAACCTGAAAGGCAATATCTGTAACAATAACACATTCAGTTTTTAATTTAACAAAGGTTAATTCATTTTTATTATGTTTATTCTCAGACCAGTTTGTTGATGCTCTAAGATAAAACTTCAACTAAAATCCAGATGATCCATATCAGAATAACAGCTCATGTGCAGGAAGAGACAGGTATTGCAGTTAGGAGTGAATTGCCAATGCCAGTTTGTCCATTCACTGGGAAAGGAAAGATGGTTTCCAGCTGGCAGATCATCACCGTCAACGTGAGGCCTGCAAAGTACCAAAAGAAACAACACCAGGGATGTGAGCCTGGTAATCCCACACTGTCCTCATCAGCATGTGTATGGGGGTGTGCAAATGCAACATAAGGGCAGAGAAATCACACAGTGATGCAATTGCTTTTGCCTGTGCACAAAAGAAGAGTAGAGTCATAGTACAAATACCCTCATCTGTGCACAAGAGAGGAGTAAGGTCATAGTACAAATGCCCTCATTGCCAAGATGATGATGAGGGGTGAAACCGTTACCAGGACTGCCAGAATAATTGCAACTCTGGTCAGGTCTAATCATCTCTAGGGATGGTAAGGACAGCAGATTGAATGTGCACGAGACTGATGGGTAAAAGCGTGATGGTTGGCAACCAAGAAAAAACAATGATTAAAAAAGCATTATCAGTGTTGTCGTGTATGTTTGAAGAAAGAAAGAGAATAAGGTCTAAGTATTTGCATTCTAACTCATAGGAAATAATATAGTTTGTCAGTAAGCTCTGTGAGTTCTGGTAGTTTGTTAAGTGAGGAAAAAAGTATAACTTTTTTGTGATCAATGAATTTTATTTATTTATTTATTTATATGTGTTGACCGGGAGTGTCATGAGTGGATGAGTGATTAGATTCAAGATCAGAGAAAGAGTGCTGGAGTTGTGCTTGGAGACTGGAGAGGATTGTGTTAACTTGTAGTAAGAGTATATCATCTTCATGTAAAACAATATCCAAAGAAGTGAGGTTTTCAGTAAGGTTACTAAAAGAGTACTGAAAGTAGTCAGGAACATAATGCAGAACCCTATGGGACTTCTATATCAAGAGTACCAAATGAAAAACTTGGTTGTTATCAAAGATAACTTTAGAGCCACTTTATAATATTTAGACCAAAGTTATATTTATCCTCGGTTTACAATCACAATATACAATGATATGAATGCAGTACTAAAGCAACATTTATACACATTCTACAGGTAAAGGGCTACACTACTGCTGGACAAATCCCTGCCCTCGACTCTCAACTCCCCAAAATTCAATTGCCTGACAATGCTGGTTTAGTAACTTCTCTCAAACTAGTTGTAATCATGTAGAATAAGTGAATTTCTGCCAGTATCATAAAAAAGGATAAGATAAATATTACACATTTCAGCAAGTGTTTCAAAAGCAATCATGCTTTCATTTTTAGGTAGGTTTTTAGCACATTTGTAAACTTTTTCTGCAGTTATTCCATCTTTATGCACACTAGTATAAGCAATGGGATAACCACACATTTTTTGGGTAGTTTTTAGAGCCATTAACTACTCTATGTTTCTTTCAGTTTTAACTTTCTCTCTGTATATTTCTATATTCTGTCTCTTCCTGGTTTGAAATCTTTTAGTGACAGTTGATATCAGGGTAGACATTGACTAGGCATGTCAACAAAGTTCTTAGGATAACCATGTTTCCAAAACATCTGAGCTAAAACTATCAATTACTGATTAAACTTTGAATAATCTGATATAAGTCCTGATGACCAAATAGCTTGCCTCTTAAGCAGACCTTTCAATCGTACTAGGGGATGCTGACTCTAAAAATGCAAAAAAACTTTTAAGTAGGTTGGCTTTGTGTATACGGTATAAATAATGCTGAATGGGAAAATCCTACTCAGGCAGTGAGAAGGTAACCAGTAGTGTTATTCAGGGATTTGTACTTGGCCCTCATGTTTGGCATCTTTTTTTAGACCTCCAAACTGATAACAGTGATATCTGATTAAAAAAGTTTCATGAGGACTGCAGGCTCTGTGTGGCTGTCAGCCCCCCTTGGATATAAATGCCCTAAATAAGAACTAACTACTGTCAATTCCTAGTTGTTAGAAAAAGATCTCAAACTAAATGTCAAGGAATGTAACATCATCCCCTCTGGAAAGCAGAAACACGCTGTTTCAACTGGTTTATATTATAACATTGAAGAAGTAAAACGTTGAATGTTATATCGAACCCAAAACAGCAAACGCTGAAAATAGCGAAGCTGCAGAACATTGAATTCTTTCCTAGGGAAAACTTTGGTGGGCTGTTTTTGCTGCTTCGCTATTTTCTCTACTGTGGTGCGAAGGTTACGGACCGGGTTAAGTTAAGTGTGTGAACGGACCGGATTAAGGTGAGTGTGGGAATGGGATAGTTAGGGACCTTAGGGTTAGGAAGTGGGTAAGGTGAGTGTGTGATAGTTAGAGGCCTTAGGGTTAGGGAGCAGGTAAGGTGAGCGTACAATAGTTAGGGACCTTAGGGTTAGGGAGCGGGTAAGGTTAGTGTGTGATAGTTAGGGACCTTAGGGTTAGGGAGCGGGTAAGGTGAGTGTGCGATAGTTACAGACCTTAGGGTTAGGGAGCACGTAAGGTGAGTGTGTGATAGTTACGGACCTTAGGGTTAGGGTTTGGGTTAAGGTAAGTGGATAGATAGTAGTGTATGTACAGTTTAGTGTAGGGTTAGAAGTACGATTTTAAGTGTATATGTGTGGATTACTTTTTTTGGTGTGCTTGTGCTGTGTGTGTGTTTCTCAGAACAGCAAATTTTTTCCCTGGGAAAAAAATTTGCTGTTGTAAGCTTTCGATTATATCACATTTCGACATTCCAAGTTCGAGCTTATGGTGTTCAATATTTTAGGATTTCAATTATGTGATATACACCTGTTTCAACTACTGGATTGAAAACATCCCATTACCATATGAAACAGTGATCAGAGATTAGGACACTTGAGTTAATAACTCCCTCTACTTTGATAATCAAATGGCAACTGCAGTTTTGAAATCTCTCTATGTTTCACAACTAATTCACAAAGGCATGCTTTCTAAAACCATTGAAGTCATTGTTTCCTTAGATTCTGTCCTATTAAGACCTTGTTTTAGAGTAAAATATACTCTTAGACATGTATCTGGCCAGTCACATTACAAAAAAAAAAAAAAAAAAAAAAAACAGACTCCTAACAAAAAAGGATTTCTGGTCTTGAACACATTAGTTATCAGAAGAAATTAGAGTCCTTGTGATTGTATTCGGCATTTTACAGGCTCCTGAGGAGAAACTTGCACCTAGCGTACCATGATTGATCCATGTTTTACTATTGTTCTTTTCTTTGTCAAATCAGATTGTGTAGCAAATACTAGACCCAGAGATCTCTGACTTATTTATTTATTTTACATTTGTTTACCAGGAAAGTCTGACTGGACAAGCTGTCCTTTTTCAGCAGAGGTCTGTGGAGAAAAGCTCCACAAAAACATGACAGAAATGCTTACAACGATGATACAGAATTTTGGTATACAACAAAGATACATTTTTAGATTATCTATAGAGGTAAAAATCATATATAAGATTTCGTATAACTTCAGTATTGTGTTTTGTGTAACAGCAATAGAGTATCATGTAATAACAATCAGAGAGTTAAGCATTTACAATAGATCTAGAGGTTAAAATCGCATATAACAATTTTTTATAGTTTCAGTAATGAGCTTTTTGTAGCAACAGTCTTATTCACTATACATACAGTGTAAAATGTAATAGCAAACTTAGACCCTGTTTTGAAGGAACACAATTGAGATATGAATTCAGTGGAGACGGGTTTTTGGTAATCTTCACCTAAAAAGTTATGTGTTCTTAGATGGGGATGCTACAAGAGCTGAACCAGGTATTGGTTAGATGTGCTTTAAGCGTCTCTTTGAATTTTACTATTACAGAGGTAGTTTTTATATTTAGCAGGGAGATAATTCCATTGTTCAGCTATGCATTGAGAGTAAAGAGCTTCTCCAGCAGAGTTGTTAGCTTTAATTATCTTTAGGATTGTTTTTTTATTAGAACAAACGTCTTGATTGGCAGAGTATGGTTTCAGGATATTGAGGAGGGCAGGAATTTTGTCTGGTTGGTAGAGTAGTTGGTGAGCTATAGACAGTTGGTTGTAAACCAGGAGAATGAGCAATTCTAGCCGAGTTTTTTTTTTTAGTGCTAGGCAATGATTTGATCTGTAAGTAGATTTAGTGGCAAACCTTGCAATTTTATTGCAGCAAGTTTAGAATTTGCTTAGATCTGATTTCTTGATGTTGGTGAATATTGGTGAGGCATATAGAAGTGTGGAGATTAGGTGGGTTCTAGCGATGGTGTTTTTTGTGTTATTTGTGAGGAATGTTTTGTGTCTGTATAGTGATCTGAGTTTCTTGTGAACTTTTTAATGTAGTGGACTACATGTATGTTGAATTTCATGTTACTGTCTATGATAATGCCAAGAAACGTGATACGGGTTACGGGTAAAATACTGTGTTGTTTGTTGATGATACATTAAAGGATGAGGGGGTGGTCACTGGTTCTAGTGGGTTGAAAAAGCATGAGCTTTGTCTTATTGGGACTAAGAATGAGCTGGGCATCAGCCAGCCATGAATCTACCTCTGAGAATGCTTGTTGGGTTATAGGTTGCAGTTGTTGGAATGTGGAAGCAGTGCATATTAGGGTGGAAATGTCTGCGTACTGGACAAGGGAAGCACATGTGGTAGCAGTGGCTAGGTTGTTAGTAAATATGGTGAAGAGGAGGGGCCCAAGGATGGAACCCTTTGGCACTCTTTAAGTGAGTGGGAGGAAGGGGGGATTTTGCTGCCATTTAACTGCTTGCTTTTGTTTGGATAAGTAATCCTGGAACTATAACGGTGTACTTAAGACTGAGGTTGGATAAAACTGAAATGAACTTGTTATGTGAAACAGTATCTATCACCATAGATTGATCAAGAAATATGGATGACACTATTTACCTTCATTTTTGTCATGATTTACTCTGTTAGTAAAGGCCATGAAAGAAGTGGCAGTGCTATGTTTTGGCCAAAAACTGTGCTGAGTATTGGAAAGAACATTCTTAGTCAGGAGATAGTTGAGTAGTTGTGAATGAATCCATCTTTCTAAGATTTTGGATAGGGGGATAGGATTGCTATGTGGTGCTAGTTAGATAGTTCTGCTGTGCTTCCACCTTTATGTAATCGGATACTGTGTGATATTTTCCATATGGGTGGTACCTTTTGTTCTGAGGTGGATCTATTAATGAGGATGGATGTAGGAGATGACTTCAGCTGAGATTGTAAGATATTCAGCAGGTAGCTGATCTGATGCTAGTGTTGCTGGTTTTAGTTTTCTTAGGTATTTTTTATAGTATCAATAGGGACAGGCGGGAAGGAAAAATGTTGTTGTTCTCAACTGATTCTAAGCAGGGAGGATCTGATGTAGAGCAGTTGTTATTAGTAAGGGCTGCTAAGGTTTCTGTGAAATATTTATTGAATTGTATTTCTATACTATCTATGGTAATGGGATGTTTTCAATCCAGTAGTTGAAACAGGTGTATATCATATAATCGAAATCCCAAAATATTGAACACCATAAGCTGGTTGATGAGGGAGGTGTACCGACTAGTTCAGGTTGAAGAATGTTTTTTATTGACAACCAGAATTTTTGAGGATTATTTTGATGTTTGATTTGATTAGCACTGTAGTGTTTTATTTTGTCATGTTTGATATTTTTTTTTGGCTTTGTTACGCAGTTCAACACTCTTCTGGACATCTCCTGTATTAGGTTTTGCTTCTGTAATGATTTCTGAGATCTTCTTAAGGCAATAATTGAAGCACCTAGGCAGAAAAATTGCTTTTTCCTGCTATTAGACAAAAAGCATGAATCTGCTCCACCGTCGGTGATGACATATATCCATACATGGGCTGAACATCAATTATTTTGTATAGGGATAGTTTTTCACACAATCTATTCTGGCTTAAAATCTGTATAAGTATTTATGGATCAGCTGTTTTTGGCCTGTCAATGATTACAGCAGGTTAATTTTGCACACAATACTAATTGCATCACAGTATTTTGGATCGACAGATACTTAAATGAAATTAAGAACAACCACTACAGACACCTTAACTTTATAAATCACAGCTTATTTTGTACAGATACATGCTGGATGGATGTTGAGCTACAGATGAATATTACTTTGTACAGTAAAAATGCATGAATTTTGACTATGAATTTTGGTCTTAGTAGGCAAGCTCTACAGTAAAATTTCAGATTATTCAGCTAAAAATCAAAGTATATTTCCATTATTATGTTATTCAGAGATTTATAAGTGTTTCCAGGAGTTATCTACAGATGCAGTGGGACCCTAAATCACAAATTGTGCTCTTTTATTTATTTATTTATGTATGTATGTATGTATGTTTACCAGTACAGTACATTGATCACAATAGCCCATTTGCAAGAACAGCCCAGGTGAAGAAGCTCATACAAAATAAAACAGAACTGATTCATAAACATGGAATAGTCACTGAAGATACAAAGTACTGGAGACATTTGAAATAATAAGCAAAAGTTACTCACAGAGGGGAAAATCAAATATGGATTAATTTTATTAAGCACATAAGGGAGATAAGCAGCAGCTGAAAACAAAGGATGGACTGTAAGTAGAAGTGATGCAGGTGGGGGACTAGTTAGGTGATGCGTCTAGCAGAAAAGCACTTGTAGTCAGACTATAGATGGAAGTCTCTTTTGAGTTCTGCTCTGAATGTGAAGAAAAATGTGATTTCTTTTTGGTAAGAGGGGAGGTATTGCCAGAGTTTAGGTGCAAGAATAGAGAAGGAGTGGTCAGTACAGGGCATTTTGGTTTGGCAGGGTCTGGAGTGTGGGAGTCAAATGGGAGAATTGGCTGAGGATGTAGACTGATTTTATTATGAAGTTGAGCTAGCAAGACAGCTTTTGCCTACTGCAGCTGTATTTATTCGAGGATCAGAATAAAAGACAGTTCATAGGCTAGTACTAGGCTAACTGCCCTTTCGAGTCATTTTTTAAGCCTAGCCAGTTATCCCCTGTGGGATTCAAACCCTGTACCTTGTGTTTGTAAGGCAAAGACATTAACCATTAGGCCACCTTCCCAACCCTGACATTTTCAGTGAGGTTTTGGAATTTAAGTGACTGGTCCATATATGAACCAGGGTGTTTAAAGGATGTGGTTGTTTCTGTTCATAGGTTCGTAGGTTAGTACTAGTCTAATTGCCCTTATAAGCCACTTTAAGGCTAGCCAATTACCCCATGGAGTACTGGAAGGCTTCGTCTCAGGTTGAATCCCTTACCGTTTGACCAGAACTGCTGCTACTCAGCAAAGGTACATTGAGTGCTCTGTAGATGAGTTTTCTACCTGATTTGTCTCTCATTTTTAGACAAATGCATCTTGTGTAACAACAAAAATATTCTAGAAATTTTTCTATAAAACAACTGTTAATCAGTCACTACTTTATATCAGTGGCTGTTCTGGTTTTCCAGGCAATAGCTGTACAATTCTCAGGTTGGATACATTCATTTGTAGTAACAGGACCAGAAAATGTTGTTCCCTTTGAGAAGTAAGTCAAACGCTTTTTTTAATTGAAAAGATTTAATTTATGACCTATACTCCAAAGAAACAACAATGGATCAGTTGTGATGACTTGAACATTAATTAACTTATTTGAGCAGTCTGCAAAATAATCTGCATCACAAACAAATCTTTTTATTCTGAATATGTGCAGTAGTTAGTTGCAATTTTCCAGCCCAGCAGGTAATAATGTAATACAC
This sequence comes from Protopterus annectens, assembly GCF_019279795.1. Classification (NCBI taxonomy): domain Eukaryota; kingdom Metazoa; phylum Chordata; order Ceratodontiformes; family Protopteridae; genus Protopterus; species Protopterus annectens. The sequence continues at coordinate 20,776,980 of NC_056727.1, read as the reverse complement.
AAAAAACATACCCAGTATAGTTTCTTATTCTAAGCACTATATGTCAGTCTTGAATGTTTTGCTAAACTTTCATTAAGGTGCTTACAATCCTAAGCTCTTTGCAACAATACACAGCAGGATAAACCACACTGAGATGAATTATGATACTGTACTCACATAAGGATAAAAGAAAGATAATAAAGCAAACAGTCATAATACAGTAGCAAACAGTTCAGACTAAAGAAAATGAAACAGCTCACCTGAAAAAAAACAACACGCGTGAGACCTCTGGAATAAGAACTTAATCTTTCACACCCACACGAGAGAAGATATATTGTTCCATATTGCCATTGCAAAGGAGACAAATGAATGCTTACAGTAGGAGTCACAGTAACCCTATGTATTTATAAGAGGTATAGAGTGATAAAATCTTATTCAAAAAGGGAGACCCCAAACAGTCTAGAAAACAAATAGGAAAATCTTAAAAAAAAAAAAAAAAAAAAAAAAAAAGAAAGTGAACACATAGTGCTGGGGGAAAATGCACAGGTAACTGAGTACAGGAAAGGTAAGGTTAGCCAGAGAAGACCCACTACTAGCTACTTATTCAAGATATACTTTTAAAAACAAGTCATGCTGTGTAAATTAAAAGATAAACTCTGTATGACAGAAGATATCAGTGCCTTTTTAAAACAAGATGGACAAATCTCTTTTTTCAAAGTTAATCTCAAAATTTGATGTATCAATGTAGAATGAAAATTCAGACAAGATTTGCATAGACATGATGCTTCAGAGTCCAGGTTTTTCATAGGTTACCAAAATGTTGAAACATAATTCATGACTGACACTTAGTCAACCTAAGACTGCAGGCACTCTAAATCTGAAATACCATGTGCTATGTTCATGTCTACAGGGAAAAGGATCACCTTATGCAAATGCATCTGTTAGCAAAAACCTATATAGTTTGTTCACGCACTGAGGTAGAAAAAGCCTTCTGTGTAGCAAAATACATTAAGTTGCATAACCTGTCAACTACGCAGAAAAACATAACAATCACATACCATGCAACAGCATCATAGGGGAATAAAACTCTGGCTGTGGGTTGAGTTACCTGAGTTTGAATAGTGACCTAGGTGCTTGATGCCACAGGGAGGAAAGATGGCTGCACTCATCCTGGGGGGGGTGGGGTGTCTCATGTTTAGTGCACACTATGATCTGTTTTCCCCATAGTGATTTCTCTGGCCTACAACAGGAAAAACAGACCATGTAAGTAAAGTATGCACTAAGTATGAGAGATTCCCCCTCCCCCAGGATGGGTACACCCATCCTCTCTGCCTGTGCCACCAAGTACCAAAGTCACTATTCAAACTCAGGTAACTAGGTCTGCCTTCAATGTATTACTAAGCAGGTGCAGGAGTGGAATATAACAGGCAAAAGTATTCCATCAGCAACACTGGGACACTGCCTGTGATAGATTGACCTCCTGACTGGCTCTGAATGCTGTAAACATAACATGAAAAAATAGCATGGACTTGGACTTGTCACTCAAAGAAAGAATGTGAATTTGTTAAATCTCGCTGTTCATTCTTACACATGGGTTTAGAGACGATCTATCATCTCCGAGTCGCCCACTTTACTAGCTGAAGATCTCAGAGTAGCTCGAGGTCAGGTCCCTATCCCATGATGCTCTCTGTCCTACCTCAGATCTAGTTTGCCGCTGCAACAGATCGGAGGTGGTCGGGGAGCTCAGGCCAATTTGTGACAAAATATTCTAATTTTTTTCTAACTTTTCTGCTTTATAGATAGATAGAATCACTATTTTAAACAGTTATACTACTTTTTGAGCTAGTTAACCTTTATTTGCTTTAAGAGTTTTGACGAGATTTCATCCTTTTCAGAGCGGCTGCTCTTAGGCCTTTGGCCATGCCTTAGTTATTATTCCCTATCTGTTTAGTGTGGTTGTATTGATACTAATTGTGTGTATTTTTAGCTTGTTATTGAGATATTTAAAATTAGAAATATATTAGATATATTTAGATATATTTAGATATTAGGTTGTTTGATAGTTGTTCAGTGGTCTGACAACTGAGAGTTGTTTATAGTAGCTAGAGTTTGCAGTGTTTCTGTTGTTGTACACTAATCCTTGGTCTTCAGATTATTGTTTAGTGTGGTGTTACTTTTACTATGGCTGATCAATAGGAGAGGCAAAAATCAGGGTTTAAAAAGTACCCAAAATGCGGGCAGAAGATGTCCATCATGGACACCCATGTGAATTGCGTCTATTGCTTGGGGCCAGTTCACCTCCAGTAGGATTGCTCTATCTGCCATTCCTTCAGTAGCAGGGTTTTGTTTGAGAGAAGAAGGAAGTTGGTGGATAGAGGGTTATTGAAGCCAGATTTTCAGGAGTCCTTGGACAATACTGACCAGACCTCCAAGTCATTGAAGGGGTCGAAATCTTCTAAAGTTTCCTCGGAGCCCAAGTCATCGGCTTCGAGTCTTACTGTGAGGGGACGGTCCCCAGCTCTGCAGTCTTCAGAGCCATGCACCGAGCTAGTGTTTTGGAGCCGGTCCCCAGTCTTGTAACCAGTCTCCGAAACCTTGAGATTGCCTATCCTTCAATCGGTGGCTTCTTCAGTTCCTTTGACTCATTTTTCAAGGACCCTTTCTGATGTGGCTGTGGACTGGGTGGTACAGAGGCTTCTCGAGAACTCTGCACTAGCAGAATTGTTATCGGCCTTGACCCAACTGGTTTAGGGGCCTAAGACCATTGCACCAGCTGTGACTTCTCCTCCTCTGAGCCAAGCCGAGCCTTTGGAGCTGGGGGAGGAGGATCTGATGATTGTGGAGCCTTTGGATCTGAGGTCTGTTCTAGTGCCCCATCAGTTCTGTCAACTCTGATTTCTTTGGTAACACTGGAAGAGTCTGGGAGCCGACACTCTCTGGTCTACTCCAGGGGGGGAATCAAACCGATGCATCGGTTCTGACTCTCCTTCTCAGAGTGTCGGCCCGGATGAGCTTGGCTCCATCCTCTGGCTCAGAGCCCACTGTCTCGGTGCCGGGGAGCTTGCTGTCTTCTTTGGAATTGGCAGCTTCCTCAGGTCGGAGCAGTAGAGCCTTTGATGCTATGAGGTGGGTTATGTTGTTGAAGACATGCACATCATCAGGTCCCTCCTCCTCCTCCTCCATTAAAGTGCCGCATTTTGCCTCTATATTGCAAATCCCCATGAAAGATCGAGACCCGGAGCCTCAGGTAACCCCATCGGGTGACCCCTGTTCTACTGAGACCTCACCAGAAGCTCTCACTGATGAGGTTCCCAGGAAGAAACTTTGTAAGAGGAGGCATTTAGATTCCCCACAGGAGTCTTTGACATCAGAGACTGACTTAGAGGAACCAGAAGGGTGCACATGGTCCCCCTAAGTGGATATCTCCTGCACTGATATCCTGGAAGTCCTTAAGCTGAGGGGTGACTGGCAGTCTGTTAGCCCTACTGAGGATGAGTTGGTGCTCCTGAAGGCCTTTGGGTCTCAACCTTCCACCTCCTGGGTGACTCCACCCTTCAACAAACTAATAGAATTGGTTATTAGAAGGGCATGGGAGTCTCCTGATACTATGGAACCAGTCTCTCGGAGGCCCAGCAAGTTTACCATATACCCCCAAGACAAGATGTTCCTCACTAAGGGAGTTCTAGTTGATGCCATGGTGGTGGCGGCAGCCACCAAGAAAGAGATGTCCGAAACCTCTTCTACTGTCCATCCTCCTAATAGGGATTCCAGGACTATGGACAGGGACGGGAAACGCATCTTTAGTTCTGCGAGCTTTGCTATGCGATCACTTAACTACTTGACTCATTTTACCCGTCTTCAGAGAGATCTCCTAAGAGAGCTCAGAGACACTCTGCAGGGTAGTACAAATGAAGCTGTCTCTGAGAAGGTGACAGCCCAGCTTAGTACCCTTAATTCTATAGTTAACTTGTCCATGCAGCTCATTTACTATGCAGCCAATAGTTCGAGTCGGGCAGTGGTTTCAGCGATAGCTCTTCGGAGACAGTCCTGGATGCACTTATGCTCCTTTTTGGAAGCCTTCAAGTCTTCCTTTGTCAACACCCGATTTGATGGCTCGTCTCTTTTCGGGCCCAAAGTCAAGGAGACTCTCACTAGGTGTGAGCAAGAGGGAAAGACTCTATCTGCGGTAGGAGTCTGTTTTTCCACCCCTACCAGACCATACCCCAAAGGGCAGAAAGGTGGAAAAATGTGGTTCTGAATGTCCCAAGAGCTTTCCAGAACACACATAGTGAACCCCCCTCCACAGGCAAAGGAGGGGTAATAATGGAAGATGCTGCCCCAGTGGCAGAGGGGGTCCACAGAACCAGGGCGACAGGGATCAGTTCCTTGGCAAGCTCTATCAGCACTCCTGAAAGGAGGCCCAACTGTCCTACTCTGGAGGCAATCAGGGGTCACTTGGCTTTGTATCCAGATGCCTGGCTAGGAATTACAAGAGATGCTTGGGTACAAAGCATCATTACCAGAGGTTACATCATTCCATTCTTAGAAAACCCACCTGTTGGGAAATAAATCCCAGATGTTCCACCCAGTCTAAGGGAACAAGCAGACATAGAAATCCAGAGGCTGTAGGAAAAAAGAGTCATCCAGCTAGTCCCAGCAGACCAGGTTGGGAGGGTGGCCAAATGGTTAAAGTGTTTGCCTTATAAACGCAAGGTGCAGGGTTTGAGTCTCACAAGGGATAATTGGCTAGGCTTAAAATGGCTGACAAGGGCAGTTAGCTTAGTACTAACCTATGAACCTATAAGATAGGATCCAGAACTTACTCCAGATTCTTTTTAGTTCAAAAGAAGACAGAGGACCGGAGGCCCATCTTGGATCTCAGCAGACTCAACACATTTGTAAAGAAGAAGTTCCGGATGGTCATGCTTCAATCTATTCTCCCATTCCTTGGAATGAGCGATTGGATGTGTTCTATAGATCTCAAGGGTGCATACTACCATATCAAAATGGCTAGACCATCCAGAGATCATCTGCATTTCTGGCTGGGAGCCAGTTACTACCAATTCTGACCACTGCCATTTGGACTCACAACAGCCCCCAGAATGTTTACCAAATGCATGACAGTGGTTAAGGCTCACCTGAGAGATCTAGAATTCAGAGTGTTTCTGTATCTGGATGACTGGCTCCTTACCGCCGCCTCCAGGCATCAACTCATTCTGTCTAGGGATCACACTCTCAATCTCTGCTCTGAGTTAGGCATCACTATCAATTTCGAAAAGTCTGTGTTGTCCCCATTGCAGTGTATCGCCTTTATTGGAGCAGAAATAGACACCACCACCACCGCCACAGTGAAATTGCCCTGGAAAGAATAACCATTCTCTGAAACCAGGTCTCAGACATTTTGCAGAGAAGAAAAGTACCGGCCTCTCAAGTAATGAAGCTACTAGGTAACATGGCAGCTATGCTCATAGCAGTTCCTCTGGGACATATGCACATGAGGATTCTTCAGTGGTTACTCTACACCCAGTGGTCTTACCAACAACTTCCGATGTCATTCTTAATCATGATTATGGACTCTTGCAAGAAGGATCTTCGCTGGTGGTTGACCAGCCACCAAGTTACAGTGGGTCGACCATTTCTTTCTCCCCTGCCGTCAGCCACAGTGACCATGGACTCTTCTCTGATAGGGTGGGGTGGGGCTATTTCAGGGAAGAACAGCCCAAGGCACCTGGTTGGAGACAGAGTCACAGCAGCACATCAATGTTCTGAAGCTGAGAGTAGTGCTTTTGGTGTTGCAGCACTTCCACAACTCTCTGCCTCTAGGGACGATTGCGATATAGACAGACAACATGTCTGTGGTGTGGTACATCAACAAGCAAATGGGAACCAAGTCTTACCCCCTGTGTCGAAAGGCCTTCAGAATTTGGCAGTGGGCAGTATCCACCGGGCGCTTTCTGATAGCAATGCATATCCCAGGGAAATCCAACGTGATAGCAGACAAACTGAGCAGAGCCATTCTGTTATCGCACGAATGGTCTCTCAAAGACAAAGTTGCAGAGAAGATTTTCCACAGATGGGGCCAGCCTTGCTGTGACCTGTTTGCATCCCCTATGAATGCAAAATGCAGAAGCTACTTTGCCCAGAATCCCCCTTCGGGTGACAGTCCAAGAGACTCGCTCGTACACAATTGGCCCCTGGGACTCCTGTATGCCTTCCCACCTATACCCCTGATACCAAAATTCTTGCAGAAAGCCAAAAGCCTGGGAGGGACTGTCATTTTAATAGCCCCTTTTTGGCTTTGACAGATTTTATTCCCCTTCCTCCGACTCTTATCAGCTGGAGGAACCTTGGCTTGTGGACCCAGTTCCAGATCTGCTGACACATTCGTCAGGGGCCCTCCATCCCTCCCTTCATTCCCTCAGACTGACAGCTTGGCTGCTCCGATTCCCAACCTAGCCAGGTCATATGAATTTTCTTCTGAGGTACAGCATATTCTTGTATCTTTGCATAAGGCTTCCACCAGAAAGTCGTATGCTAGTAAATCAAAGTGTTTTGCTTTTTGGGCCTCCCAGAATAACATGGATTATTATATTGCTCCGATTGCTAGGGTACTGGAATTCCTATCAAACTTTTTCATGAAGGTGCTGCAGCTGCCACTATTAGAGTTCAATTGGCTACGATTTCAAATTTTCACCTCGGAGCTGAAGGTTCTTATATGATGTCTCACAGATTATGCAGGGCCTGCCTGAAGGGTACCATTCATCTCAGGCTGCCTGTTAGACAACCTTTTACTCCCTGGAATCTAAATTTTGTGTTGTCACATATTATTCTTCCCTGCTTTGAGCCTGCATCATCCTGCCATTTGAAGTTTCTTTCCTGGAAAACTATTTTCTTGGTGGCCATTACCTCAGCACGTCGGGTGTCTGAGCTTCAAGCCCTTTCTATCAAACCCCCATATTTGGTTTTTCACCCAGACAGAGTATCACTGAGGACTAATCCTTCATTCCTACCAAAGGTGTGTTCCGAGACTAACCTGAATCACACTATTGAACTTCCAACCTTTTTCAGTAATCATTCTAATAAGTTGGAGTACATGTTGCATAAACTTGATGTCCACAGACAACTGAGATTCTATTTGGACAGGACAAAGGAGTTTAGAAGATCTGACCAACTCTTTGTATCTCATGCTGACACTAAGAAAGGATTACCAGTCTCTAAAGTTACCCTTTCCAAATCGATAACTGACTGCATTAAATTTACATACTCTTCAGCAAACCAAACATTAGAGCATGGTGTGAAGATGCACTCCACTAGGGGTGTTTCCATTTCTTCTGCTTATGCAGCTCAATTGCCTTTGGACATTATATGTGCAGCTGCCACTTGGTCTAAGCTACATACCTTTATCACTCATTACAAAGAGGACAGGGCCTCCAGGGACAGGGCCTCCTTTGGTTCCACTGCCCTCAGGAATATACTCCCTTGAGCCACCCAGGATTAGGGTGCTTGGGATGCTACCCATGTGTAAGAATGAATGGCGAGATTGAACAACTTCACATAAAAAAGTTATGTACTTACCATAACGTTCCATGTGAGTTGTTCATCTCGCCTTCATTCTTACATTTTCATCCGCCTTCCCCCTCCAGGGTCTCGAAGAACGAGTAGACTTGGGGTCTGGTGGTCTTGTTCTGGGACTTCTTACTCTGGCTGGGGTATTTCTTGGATTATATCTGTTCATACTGGGTTCAGCAAACTAGATCTAAGGTAGGACAGAGAGCATCATGGGATAGGGACCTGGCCTCGAGCTACTCTGAGATCATCAGCTAGTAGAACGGCCGACTCGGAGCCGACAGATCTGTTCTGAACCCATGTGTAAGAATGAAGGCGAGATGAACAACTCACATGGAACGTTATGGTAAGTACATAACTTCTTTTTTCATATAAGTATTTAGTACTTTTGTCCATAATCACATATGAAGACTTTATCAGGTCACATTTGCAGTTCAAACAACCACTTTTATAAGACTTTTACAATTAGTACAACCAATCAGCTAATATCTGATGTGACTTCTTTTCTTCTGCTTTTATATCCAAGAAACTGTTTTACTGAAATAGCACAATTTAGCCCAGAAAACACAGTGGCAACAACCTTCAAAATTACCTAACTAATCAGTCCAAAATAGGGAATTAATTTGGCAGCTAATATTGTAGCATCTGTAATAAGCTCTGCAGTGAAAATTAAAAATTTGCAGGAATGAGCTAAGAAAGATAAAAAAAAAAACAAAAAAAAAAAAAAAAAAAACAAACTAAACATTGGTTATCCTTAACGTCATTCTCTGAAGAGTAATCAATGCATTTCAAAAAAGACAATATTTTTCTGTCATTGTCATTTCACCTAGTCTACTTTCTAAGACAATAGAGAAAATGAGCACCTCAAAATATTCACATAATGAAACGTACTAAAAGAAGAATTTCCAGCAAATATTAACCCCCATTCAAGATCTTACATTGAAAAGTGACAATTTTCAAAACAAATAAAATAATTTATAGTAAAATAGTTACAACCAAACTGAATTTCAGAACTCCGTGATCAAGAAGCAAAACTCCTAAAGTCAGGGTACAGAATCTGTACTGAGTAATATAGATGGAAAATAAAAAAAGAAGGAATTTAAAATGACTTCTTACTAAAACAAAGTTCTTGGGTACAAAATAAGAAGAAAGATACTGAAAACAGAAAAGGAGATGTGACATAAAATATTGGGTCTACCTGAAAAAAAAAAACAGAAGGCGAGGACATAATTTAATTTCTGACTTGGATGCCACAGTTTCTTAACTCAGAGGAAGGGCACTAATATGGCATACAGCAAGAGTTTTTCATACCATGGATAAAACTGTAACAACAAACTCTTTGGTGCATACTAGAGCTATTGTGGTTAAACAGGAATCCTTTGTGACAAGGAGGTTATTTTGTGGGAAGAAATATACAGGGAATTGTTATGGCTAGGTGTGTATAGGCCCTAGGGCCGATAGCCTAGTACCAACCTAGGAACCTATAAAGGTTGCCTACTGAAAGATTATATTGAAATGGATTAATATATTTTTAGATTTGCAAATAACTGTGCTATAAAAACTCTTTTGACTCAAGAAAGAAATATCTGCCATTAATCAAGCTCTTAAAACATATTAATATAAAAATCCAATTGCTATATCCAGCATGAATTAAAATATGTACTTTTTTAAACAAGAAATATCTTTATGGAATTATCACTTATGACATAGGCAATCATACATTTATACATTTATATAAGTGAAAGCAAACCGTATTGATATGTTTTCAGCTGCAAACATTATACATCAAATATAATCTTCTATACAGTCATTGTCAAGCAAACATTGCATAGCTCATTCAGTTCCTCCGCCAAAACATTATTATTCATGCATTGTTCCCACATAAAATATTTTTATATATTTGTCCTAGAATTTTTAATTTCTTGGAGGAAGCCATATCCTTTGGCAGGAACAACAGTCTTTTAACGATGCCAAAAGACATGGACTGGACTTGACTATCGCATCTTTACAAAGAGCCTCGGAGAAATCCATCTGAGTTAAAGCTTCTACAAAAAAGCAGACACTAATAACATCTTCCTCTTTATGCATAATGGAAAGGCAAAAAACCTGAAGCAATTCAACCAAGGAATATATATATATTTCCATTACTGAAATAAAATATCCTGTGATATAAATAATAAAAGATTTGAGATGAAACTGTATAGAACCATGTGTTTATACCCTGGATTCTTCTGGTAAAGAACCTTTGTGGCCATTCCAACTATTGCATATGTCTGGTCGAGTACATGCCAGAGGAGGCATTATACTCAATGATCAGTGTGAAAATGGCAAAATAAAGTAGGACTTTGACTTCCTTGGAACTGGATGACATGTCCTAACTTATAAGATGGGTGACATACAATGATTTTATTATTACCTTGGACACATGTTGATCAAAGGCCAGATTACTGTCTCTATATGTTCCCAAATGCCTGATTGCCAGGTCAACTCTAAGGGAAGTTTTAATGATGGAGTAATTTGCCAGGGTAGTGTTTTTTTCCAAAAGGTACTATAATGCCTTGAGTTTTAATCCATGAATTTGGCACTAGTCATTTGTCTGTGGTATACCTTCTCATAAGATGCCTGTGTCATTGGGGAAATCTAAGATAACCGTCAATTTGTAGTCATCTGTGCACTTGATCAGCCAGAGGCCCTTGACATTAGCCTTTACCTCTGGGAAGTAGATGCCAAATAGGAGCATTTTTGTCACAGAGCCCTGAGGTACTCCACTAGTGACCAGTCTCTTGTTAGAGGTGGCGCCACCAATTCTGACTTCCAGTATTCTGTGTGTGAAACAGCTGGCATTCCAGCAAGTTATGTAAATGTTTATGCCCAGTTCAGAGAGTTTGTCCACTATACCAGAGTGTGGTATTGTATCAAACACCATACACAGGTCCAGGTAGGCAGTATGTATCGTTTTCCCCTCATCTGTTGCCTTAATGACTTTCACAAAGAAATCCACCAGGTTTAAAAGGCATGACCTTCCCTTGACAAAGTGAAACTGTGCTGAGTCCAGTGTTTGAAGGTTGTCTATGTCTTTGTTGATCACTTCCTTGAGAACTTATCTATGGTTTTGCATTTTAGACTATTCAGACTAGTCAGATAGAATAGCATGTATTGATAAATATTATTTAAGATAAATCTTCTCTGATTAATATTTAATCATTAATCATTAATACACATTTGGGTTGTACTGCTAGGCATATAAGGGCCCTAAAGGTCATTACTTTACTACACACTCATGAACCCATGAACCTATTAGTTAAATAAACTGCATCATACTGCAGCATACTTTGCAACTAATCCAGTTCATTACAAGTTATACATGCCTGCTGAATTTCAGCACTACTAGTGATTTCTTGTTTGTCTCAAACTAATTGACTCACTTACCTATTTATGGCTTAGAAGAAGTTCTTATAATACAATGAATTCAAAACAATTAGTAATCACAATCTGAACTATATAATCAGTTTTCCTGATTATTGTCTGCTTTATTTAATGTCATCTTACATGCCATCTGGATAAATAGAATAGCATTATCTAGATGAAGCTTGATTAGATCCATAATGTATTACTGTACTTGCTCATATCTATCAAACTGTTGTACTGTTTAGAATAGTAAATATTTATAGATTTTTAAATATCTATGAACTATATTTCAATGTAAAAATGAATATTTAAAATAAAAAACACATATAAACCACAATTAAAAGTCTGAATATTGAACACATATGTACTAAAGACACTAACATGTAAATATTAAGAAAAAAATAGTATAGAAAAGTAAAACTAAGCATGAGACACTTACTGCATGGCAATCATATAGTATCTAAAATGAGCCCATTGATGGCAACCATAATAATCTATGTTTATGTACTCAAAACAGAAAAGAGATTTAAGCATTTATAGAAGTTATACAATTAATTTGTATGAGATCACTACAACTACACCTTCTACAAATGTATAATTTAATTAAACACTCTTGCTATAACTTTATATGTATGGAATAAGATGCCATTTATTTGTTATATTGGTGTATTATATGGCTTTGAGTAGGGCAATTATTAGAAATAGAATTACCAAGTCATAAATTGGGTTTAACTTAAACTGCAATGTACTCCCCTTGCTTTCCTCCTCCCCTTTTTTAAAATAGGCAGTGTTCTGTATATTGAAAAGAATCTTAGCTATATGTTTCTAAGTAATAGAGCATCAGAATATAAAAAATAAACATGTTAGTAATATTACTTAATTACACATTTAACAACTGATTTCATTTGGCATTTATATCTGAATACTACTCAAGAATAGATTTTGATTTGTTTAATCAGTATTAATCAAAATTGTATGTACAAATGTTTACTTTTTTAATATTATTATTATTGCAATTGAAATATATTTTCAGCTAACAAAAATTCAGCAAATTTATTTATGTATAAAGGTTACAACTATATTACTAGTTTAGATTGTCTGCTGGGTCTGTTTGTTGTCCAAAACTTACTCTGAAATATGGTCATAGAAGTGACAATATAGCATGATTTTTTACAAACTTACTATTTGTACTCACCCTGGAACTCAGAGGGATCTTAAAAATATAATGCATTGTTAACATATTGCTTGAGAAGTTACTAAAAGGGTAGCTTAATTGGTAAGTTGCTATTTAAATTAGGATTTTTTTAAAAATTGCCGAGTTAATAAATTTTTTAGATCTACGATTAATATCTATGCATGTAACATTTTAGTGATAAAGGACAGAGAAATCTCAATCACTATGCTTTAGATCTATATTTATAACTTTAATCAATGAAAAAATTAAGCAAATATTCAAATGTATCCCAGACTATCGACTTAAAACATATTTATTTAAATGTTAAGGACTTAAATTGCAGTCAGCATATAAATAAAACATTGGTACCCTTTTATATATAGTATACACTCAGAAAAATGAAAAACTAATGTGGGTCAAAATGAAGTGCTAAATCATGTGTAAAAGAAGAGAAATTATTATTTTGTAGATTAAGAAAATAATAATTTGAAAGACAATAAACAAATGTGATGCAAGGAAGAACTGTTTGCAATGGGAATTATAGAACATTGCAATAGCATTTTATCAATAATAAATATTTATTGGATTCTGGGTACACGGCCCAAAAAAGCTAAGAAATAGTTAGATTTCCTTTTGAATAATTTAAAGTTAAGTATATTTCAGGATGAAGATTTTAAATTGTATTTTTAGTAAAAAAAGAAACTAGTACATTAAAAGGGAATGAGAATATGTGCAACAGCTCAGAAATTGGATTAATCTGTTATAATTCCAAGATATAGTTCAAATAAAAATTGAGCACTCCTTGTTTTATTCACATTATTCTTATGCTTTCAGACTTAATCAATGCTTGATAAAATGCTTATTTAAAATGATATAATGCCTAAAATGGAAAATTTTAAAACAGTTCCATGCTTCTTTTCAAATGTTAATATACTTAGACTCACACTAAATTTTAATGGTTATAGATCGTTTATGATAACAAGATGCCAGTTTATAGAACAAACTAGAAAAACATCCTAAAATGGTTAAATAGTGAAATATATATATTTTTCATAGTCAATAATGCAATATACATTAATAAAACATTGATATAGGATTCTCTAAAAGCATACTAGCATGGCAAAGTATTGGCCTGGAACAGTAGCAAAATTAAACTTTGGGACAACAAGCTAATTTATATTCAGAAGGCTTTATAATTAGCAAAATATTAGGTCCAAAGGAACATAAATGATGCATTAACAAGGTCACTTCTAATAACAAGGAACATCAAGTAATATCTTAGTCTGAATTAGCTATGGCAACTGAAAAATTAAAATCAGCATCTTATTCAATGCCCCCTAAAGGTATACACAACTTATAAAGAAAACCCAACTAATATCTAAGAAAACACATTCAAGGAATTAAAAACATAAGACCCAATCACATTAAAACTAAGCTAGGATAAATTCTTACAGAACCTATAAGTATATGTATATATTTATAACCGGCTGTCTTTCTTATATGTGACTATAAATGAAAGAAAATCCATGGTTCTAACAAATGATATCAAACAGTAAGCTCCTTAGGCAAGCAGACACACTTCCCAGAACTCCCGGCATAGAGGACTCCATTGTAAATGTACTGCTGCCCCTCTAACCAGGCTGAACAAGGAGAAGATAACTGTTAGTTGCTTATCTGGACCCAGGACCAACCAAATCATGCCTACACTCAAGTTATTACACCATAGGCACCAGTATGATTTTGTCATAGTCCACGTAGGTGTAAATGATGACCTGAAATGTATATCTCTGAACTATATGAAAACAAACATTATGGAGCTTTCAGACTGTGTGTTTCAAGCTAGTATGAGCCTAGCATTAAGCAGCATATTAAAATCACTGAGAATGATGCCACAATATGAGCAAACAATGATTGATTTCAACAACCGGCTGTCTTTCTGGTGTCATTCTAAGAGCATCTAATATTTGTCAGCTTGGGAGGACATAATCCCTTACTAGGTAAAACTTCATCCACCTCCATATTGCCTTTTTAGGCAATGCCAAATTGGCAAACCTACCGACATAGCAAAATCAACACAACTGAACCCCAAGGTGTTACCTATTTATTTATTTTATTTAAGTTTGATGACCGGGGAAGTCCACTGGGTCATAACGAGCCCATTTCAGTGGAGGCCCAAAGAGAAAAGCTCCAAGATATTGCAAGTCACATGTCACATGTTAAAAATGAAAGACATAATTCATACAGAAAATTTAAACACTTACAGAACAAATAAACATTTTGTCATAAGCTCTTAGTAAGTTAACATTTTACGTATATAGTTACTACCCCTTAGCAGGATTAGGTAGCTTAAAAATTTACAGAAAAAATAAACATTTTGTCATAAGATCTTAATAAGTAATACATTTAAACATATAGCTTTTGTCCCTTACTAGGTTAGGTGAACATTACACATGGAGAAAGTACCTGTATATTTGTATAGGAAAGTATAATACAATAGAATAGTAGAGAGAAAATTAGTCCCTGGTGAGGGAAATTTTGTTTGTGGTTGAGATGAAGCAATAGTGATGGTAGATCATGAATGATTTTAGTGCAAGGTAAATAGAGAGTGTGTTGAGACGGGTTTATGTTGGAGCATGACATGGGCATTCCCATTTGGAAGACAGATGAAGGACTAGCTTAGATTTGAAATTTGTATGGTTTGGTAGGTTGTGTAGGAGAGGGGGAAAGAGTTCCACTGTTTAGATAAGGAGTCAGACAGTAGTAGTTGGACAGGAGGCCATGCTAGTTTATGGATCTGAAGGAGATTTTGGGTTTTAGATCTGAGTGAGTGCTTGGATATATAGGGTTTTTAGGATGTAGCGAGATATGGGCAGTTGGCAGGTTTAAAGATGAGCTTGTGAGCACTGGTGAGTTGTAGATAACTGAGGTAGCTGGGTAGTTCAAGCCAATTGAGGGTGAGGAGGGAGTGGCAGAGGTGGGATGAGTTCTTTGAATTGGTTGCAAATTTGCAGATCTTGTGGTAGCAGGATTCGAGTTTGGAATGTAGGCCAAGATGGAGATTGGTAAACAGAGAGGCACCATACATAGGGGAGGGAAACAAGAAGGTGGATGCAAGGGTTTGATGGGTAGAGGAGCTGAGGAAGCGGTTGTGCCAGTAGAGGAGAACTATCTTTTGGTGGGTTTTCTTGATTGCAGAGTGGATGCGGGTATCAAATTTTAGTTCTTCATCAAGGATGAGGCTGAGAAGCTTGGTGCTGGGAACAATTTCAAGGGGGGGTGTTGTTTTAGCTTTGTATGATGAATGAGGTTTTGTCAAAAATGAACTTTTTGGTTGGGGAGAAAATCATTAGTTTGGTTTTATTTGCATTAAGAACCAAATGGTTGGACTGCATCCAGGTTTCTGTTTTGGAGAAGGCTAACTGGGTTTTTGCTAGGAGCTTGGAGGGGGAGAAGGCTGAGCAGATGGTACCCGAGTCATCTGCATATTGGATGACACATGATTCTGAGATGGAGTGGTAAAAGTTTTTAATGAAAAGGTTAAAGAGTAGAGGGACAAGAACAGAACCTTGTGGGACTCCTGTTGGAGTGGGTAGAAAGGGGAAGGTTGAAGTTTTCCATTGGACAGCTTGTTGGCAGTTGGATAGGTAGCTGGAAAACCAGGCTATGTTGGTGTGGGAGAGATGTAGGGTGGAGAGTTGGGATATGAGTAAGGTGTGGGAGATGGTGTCAAAGGTCTTTGACAGATCTAGGAATAGTGTTGATACGAATTTGCCTGAGTCGTGTTCAAGGCTGATGGTTTCAATAAAGGAAAGAAGGGCAGTCATGGTACTGTGGCAAGGGTAGAAGCTATGTTGAATAGGGGAGAAGAGATTATTTAGGGATAGGTGTGTCATCAGTTGTGCATGGATAGTTTTCTCTAGTATACTAGAAAGAAGGGAAAGGATGGCAATAGGCCTGAAGTTGGTGGTGTCAGTATTTTTGCCACCTTTGTGGAGGGGGATGATGCAAGCGTGGCGCCAGCTAGAAGGGATGTATAATTCTTGTGGTTACCTATCAGAAAATCGAAGTTATGGAACTTTGAATACCATATGGTCGACACCATATAATCGAAGTTCCACAACTTCGAAATTGAAAAAAAAGAAAAAAAACAAAGAGCAATATACCCTGATGGGTTAAAGTAGGGTGGGCAAGTCACCCTGCACCCACACCCCCCCCGCTACTTAAATATACCAACTCCGAAACCGCACTTTAATGAACTACAGTGCGGAAACAGAAGATTTCCATTTTCTACACTGTAGCATGATTTTGGAGTTGGTATATTTAAGTAGCGGGGGTGCAGGGGGGCTTGCCCCCCTGCCTACATCCTTTACTTTTTCTTTTTTTTTATGTTAAGTTTAATGACTTTGAATTTCTAATTGTTTGATCATTAAAGGACAACCTTTAGTGATTCGGACAACTGGAAATTCGATGTACCAATAGGAACATGATCCTTGTATGGATCTATTTATAAGCATAGAGATGGGATAGGCAATGCTGTCTGCAGATTGTTTGAGGAAGGTAGGTGGAAGATTGTCGGGTGTATTGTGACAGGGTTTGAGTTTGAGGAGAAGACTTTTTATAGTAATTGTGAGAATGTGAGTAAGGCAGAAGGGTGTGGAGGAAGGTAGTTGATTGGGGTGTTGATTGGGGCAGGTGGGGCTGGGGCTGGAGGAAGGGGTTGGGAAAGAGGTGGATAGTTTAGCTATGCAGTCTATGAAGAATGAGTTGAACTGGGTGGCTCTTTCAAGGCCAGAGATGTCTGGGTTTGAACAGGGGTTTTCTTTATTACCAGGGTGCAGAATGGATGAGATAGAGACCCAGAATTTTTTGGGATTTGTGGAGTGCAAGGACTGGAGTTTAGAGCAGTGGGCTTTGCGGTCTGTAGTTATTAGTTTTTTTTGTGGAGTTTCGAAGTTGCTTAAATTCCAGGAGGGTGTAGGGTTTTATTGTTTTTGATATTGTTTCCATTTTTGTCCCTTTGGTGCATGGCTAGTTTAGTTTCCTTTGATAACCATGGGCAGGGGTTGGTTTTGATGCGTTTGGTTTGGGGGGGGTAGCTGTTTTGAGGGAAAGGGCTTTAGAGGGCACCAATCAGTATGCTTTAGGCATTCTGAGAAACTTAGAGTGTTGAAAGAGGAGAGGTTGTGGATTTGGATGTAATGGTGGTGTTGTAGTAGTGGAGATGGGAGCCGGTCGGTGAAGGCAGGTAACTGATCGCTGAGAGGATCTGGTATTATTCTGGCTTTGGTGCTAAGGCTTGGGTGAGTTGTTATTATCCAGTCAGTGATGATTCCAGCAGTACAATCTTTGTTTGGTTTGGTTGGAGAATGTATTAGCTGGGAGAATTTGTACAGGTTGAATGTGTGGGAAGGGGCTTCATAGTTAATAGTGGTCCAGCTGATGTTGGTATCACTGAGAATATAGGTTTCATTTTTTATGTTGGAGGAAAACCAGGATAGGATGTTTTCAAGTGTTTTGATGTTATCACCAGGGGAATATAGAGGGCAGTGATACATATGGACTTATGGTTGTTTATTTTTAATAAACCTAGTATAATTTCAGTGCTGGCAAAGGTTGGTATTTTATTGGTGTAGGGGGTTATGGTATGGGAGGAGGTTTAGATTATGGCTACTCCACCTCCTTTTTTGTGGGCTCTGTCACTGGGAATTATTTGGTAACCTGGTGTTAGGATTTCATTATCTTCATTCATTAACTTCTCAATGCCAGGAGCCTATACAAAAAAAAAATGCACTACCCGCAAGCCCTCCTTACACTCTAGGATATAGACATTTGTGCATTTCCTGAATCACAGATTAAAGTGGCAGACACTACTCTAGCAGTTCAACGTTTTAGTGCCTTCCACACTTTCATTCCATTAACTGCACAGACAAAGGCTTACAGTTGAGGTGCTTCAATCTACATCAATAACGAGCATACATCTAGGATTGTCAAAAAGGATGTTGTACTGGGGTTCATTGACATACAGATCATTAACAAAATCCCATACCATACCTTAGACAGCTGTAGGTCACCCTCCAAGTCCCAATAAGCTCCCAATATGTACTTGGCCCAACTGCAAACACTTACTATCCAACTCAACACCCTACTTATGGGAGACTTTTATTACCCCTCAATAGACAGGGAATCATACTGGGTCTCAAATCTACAGGCATAGAGATTCCTAGACTTCATAAATACAAACACGCTTGACTAAAGAGGAAATACACCCATTAGATGCTCCAACATACTGGACCTCATGCTGACAAATATGGGAGGATGCTGCACCCCACCCAATGTCTTGTCCCCCCTGTAAGGTCCAAACATAAAGCTGTCTCCCAAAAAAATTAAAATCAACTCCATAATCTCATTAAGACCAGCAACAATTACGAGCTATTCTAAGGAAAGTTTTTTATTAAGTGATAGCTTGTCAAAATTCAAAACTCCCCAAACCCCAAGAACACATCAGCTGATGCAAACTTGCTGTCAGAAACTCTCTACAACCATGTCAATAGCTGCATATAGGCTGCTGTACCTGCCAAACCTAAGTGCAGGACTAGCCCAAAAAACACCCTGGTAGCATCCCCAAATTGAACAGGATATACAGCAAAAGGAAAAAATATGGCAAAAAAAAAAACAGGAAGGGTGATCCCTATAAAGATAAAAAAATTCCCTCATCAAACTAAATAGGAAGCTAAGAGGGCTAATTATATGAAGCAAAGTTGACCTTGAGGTTAAGATAGCCTACCATGTGAAAGATAACCACAAGGCCTTCTGCAGCTATGTCAGAAATATCACGGGCAACAAACAGCAATATGTTGAAATGGTGGTTAATAGTGCCACATTCACCATGCCTGGCAATATAGTGAACCTGTTAGCAGACAAATTCAATTACAACTTTACCTCCCCTGCTCACCCCAACTGTCCTCCCAAAAAATACCTTCAAACATAACCCCTCCAGCTACAGCTAGGAAGCATGTATTGGCTGCACTTAATAAAGTCAAGAACATGGCCTCGATGGTCCCCAATAACATTCCAGGATGCGTCCTTAACAGTCTAAAATAAATTTATCAGGGCTCTGGAGTCACTATTTAACTACAGTCCTAGTACAAGCTTTGTGCTACATGAATGTAGGACTGCAACTGTCATTCTCCTTCATAAGGGAGGACCTTTAACAGATCGTGGAAACTACAGACCCATTAGCTCCACCTCCCATGTCAATGTCAATTGCTTCTGGCTAACTAAGTTCATAGATGATTGCAAACTGGGAGCAGTAACTGAATAACCCCAGGAAGTGAGTGTCTTTCATGAGGGTATAACACAGAAAAATGTTGGTGCCAAAGCTATGGCTTAATGTCAGTACCAGGAAATGCATTATAGTATATTTTGGGAAGTCTGCCATCCCAGTTAACTATATAATCAAAAAACACCCTAAAAGCTAATTCACTATTCAGAGATCTGGGAACTCAAATTCATAGGGGACTTACTAGTCTAACAATCTCAAGTGCCTTTTTTAGCCTAACCATGTATCCCAAATCTCTGACAGTGCTGGTACCCTTGATAAGTGTAAGCAGGGATTTGGGAGGTGAAACAATTATAGGCTTCCTGTGTCCATTAGAGAAATAGGTGCCAAACCAGGGTTGAATTTCCTGTTTTCCATACATTTGTCCAAGTTGCACTTAAATTTGGTTAGGGAGGAGCTCTGCTTTACATGGTGGGAGGCTGTTCCAGAGAAGGGGTAGTCTCTGGGAGGCACACCTGTTTCTCCAGCAGGTCCTATTTACCTCACAGACAAGGTTTAAGTCTTTAGAATAGGTAATTATGGTGCTGTTTGATTTATGGATATTCAGGAGGGCCATCAGAGTGGTGTTTGACAATATCTTGTATGGCAGGTATATATCTCCACTCTACAGTCTGTAAGGGAGAGAATACAGGGATAGGGCCTTGAGGTGGTTTGCACAGGGCATATTATGTACAGCCTGTATTCTTTTAGAGAGGAACTTTTGTAGACATTCCAGTTCAAAGGGGGCATTACACTCAGTAATAGGTCTGATGAATGCAGAGTACAGTGAAAAAATTACTTCCTTGGACCTAGATGCCATACCTTTGTTTATAAGTTGTACAACATGGAATGATTTGCTATACTATAGACACATGATACTCAACAGTTAAATTACTGTCTGTATGTGTTCCCATTTCCCTGACTACTGTGTCAACTCTTAGAGATATGTTGTCAGTATGACTGTTACCAGGGGTGGATGACTTCCTGAAAGACACTATTATGCATTTCTTAACATTTAGTTTTAGTCCATGGCTCTGACAATAGCTATTTGTCTGTGTCAGCCTTTCCTGGAGAACATTTGTGCCAGTGGGGGATTCTATGACAGCTTCTAATTTGCAATCATCAGCCAGAGGCCATTGATAGTAGCCTAGCCTTCGACCAACATTTGTCAAAGGTAGTAAGAAAACCCTTCTATGTTGCTATACATATAAGCAAGCACATGGTAACTAAGTCCATATTGGTCATCATACCACTGTAATCCACCCTCATCAGATCCATAGTAGACTTTAATTTCCCTTCGATATGCACCTCACCAGACACATGCATCAACTAGCACATTCACAAAAGTTGTCCTGTGCTGATCATCTTCAGTCCCTTTCTCTTTACTTAGTATCATACAAACTTCTGATAGGTGATTATTGCATGGCATACAAGGCACTCCTGGACCCTGTTTTGATGAACCATCTGCACATCTGCAAAATAAACAATATCAGAGCTACTAGATTAAAATACCTAAATTTTGCTTGCATCTTATGTAGAACATATTGAACAGACATATATGTTTCAAAGAGAATTCGCATTCTCTGGAACAAGACCACTATCTATGTGAAGCCAAGTTCCTCCCTATGCTTGCTATATGCAACTTGGACCAATAGATAGGTGATCAGAAATTAACCCCTGGTCTGGTCCCTATGTCATTGATGGAGAGAGACAGTCAGTAAATCACCCCCCCCCCCCATATAAACTAAATTTGTAGGTCACATCTGGGTTACGCAGTAAGGCTTATAATGGCTCTAGTGGCCAATAGCCAGGTATACACTATGAACCTATGAATTCACATGTTTTCTTAGAAAATACTATAACCAAGAAATTTCAGAGGGAACTTGCTAATTGAATTAAGAAATAAATTTATTTTATTGAACTATCTAACAAAATTAAAAGTTAAAAATTCAAGGCACTGGGGACTTGTGAAATAACTGTTAAAATTTACAAGCTACTGTCTGCCCCAAAATTTATTTTTCTTATAAAACAGTTTTAGATGTAAAAGAAAAAAAATCCTTCCTTCCTTCCTCATGGAAATATTTGCTTATTCCACCTATTTTGAAACAAAATAAAAGGCCGTCTCTTTATTTTGCATGTACTCAAAAGTGCTACCAGCACTAAACATTTTACAAAGAAACAGCTCTAGTACTTATTATTAATGCCCACCCCTCCAGGCATGTCTAAAGCTCAGTTCCCTGTGCTTTCTCCTATTAACATGGTGAACTTGGGCATCCTGTGGCAATGTAGCAACTGCCTTATGTACACTGGCAACCCTCTCCTCTTACCTCCCAACACTCAGACTTGTGAGAGATGCACTTATATATCCAAACTGGAAGCTACGCACTCACCAGCCAAGACCGAAATAGCTGGTCAAGAGGAGAAGGTCAACACTTGCTCCACACCACATGGAACACATAGCCCTCCAGCCTTCACATAAAAACACAAACCACACATCCAACTTCACAGAAGCTCTCAATAAAAATCTACCCAAACAGCAGAGACCTCCAAGGCCAAAACGCACTCGACCACCACAACACGACACTAATCACGAGACACATAACTCTCCTAAACAGTGTGCCACTCAACCAAAGGCCCTAAGGAAAAACAGCATGCCCTGCACACTAGTCATAGGTGACTCAATAGTGAGGCACACTGATGTCCCATTCACTAGGTTGAATAAGGAAAAAGTAACAGTCAGTGCCTGTCAGGTGCCAGGATCCGCCACATAACGCATGCACTCAGGTCCCTCAACAACAGGTACAAATATGTCTATGTCATTGTACATGTGGGTGTGAATGACCTGAGACATACATCTCTGGACTACATGAAATGAGTCATGGAGGAGCTTTCGGATTTTGTAGCCCAGGTGGGTATGACCCTAGCCCTGAGCAACATCCTACCATCACCCAGAATGATACCACAGTATAAGCAGAAAATGATTGATTTCAACAACTGGCTAAGTTTCTGGTGTCATTCTAAGGGGATCCAGTATCTGTTTGTCTGGGATGACATGATTGACAGACCTCGATACTTTGCCAGAGATGGCCTGCATCTGTCACCCTTGGGCTTCTGGATACGGGCCAAGGCTCCTGCCACCCCTATAGTGCCTTTTTTAGGTGGTGTTCCAAAAACCAAATTACCACTGTAACAGCTACAAACAAATGCAATCTGAGGGTCATGCTGATCAATGCTGGAAGTCTAAATTTCAAAATGCACTCACTCGAAGCACTCCTTAAAATGGAGAACATTGACATTGTGCTGCAAAAGAGACCTGGTTCAAGGCAGCAGAAAGCACCCCTGCACTACCAGGCTATAACTCATTCCACATCTTTCGGCCCCAGAACTTGGACTGGAGCTCCAAAGGCAGTGGTGTTTCCATATTCATAAAGGATACACACACCTCCAGACTGGTAGCCCAACATAATGCATTAGAGCTACTTTAGGTGCAGCTAACATTGGGTAAGACAGAGATTCAGGTCGTAGCCTGTTATAGGTCCCCAGCCATGTACCAAGACTCACACTCCACATTCCTAAGCACCCTGGAGAATATTAGGGTTCAGCCTAACACTCTCATACTGGAAAACTTCAACTACCCTCCAATAACTGGGAAAACTACTCATGTACCAATACACTTGCCCAAAGTTTCCTGGAATTCATTAATTCCAATCCCTAGACCAACTCATTCTTACCTCCACTATCAGTAGCAACATCCTTGACCTGGTCATTACTAACATGGGTGACCATTGTTCTACACCAACAGTCAACTCCTCCCTGGTTAAATTGACCACAAACTAATCATCTTGGAAATCCACATCCCTCCTACCCCCGCAAAGATAACCGCCATGAAAACTTTATCAAAAATAACTCTGGGCTCCTAAAAACAGAGATGGCTAACTTCATGGCACCCATGCAAATGGAGAATAGTTGCATGACTGCTGAATCATACACCAATGCACTGTACGAACACGTACACAAATGCATGGATCTCGCCATACCCAATAGAACCAAGACACTTTCCTCCAAAAAAAGGAAGCCAATAAACAAACTCTACAACAGAAGGAGGAAACTGATGTGGAATAAGTTGAAGTCCCAAGAATGAAAAAACTCCCTTATCAGCCTCAACAAAAAGTTGGGATCCCTCTTCAAATCCTCTAAAGCTAGCTATGAAAACAGAATTGCAGTAGATAGTAAAGACAACCACAAGGCCTTCTATAGTTATGTAAAGAATCTCCATGGCAATACCCAGATTTGCTCTGAGCTACTGCAGAATGGTATCTCCTATACAGATCCAACAGATATTGCCAATATACTGGCCGACAGATTAAGTGCCAATGTTACCCCTCTCTCACCCCCAAAGGGCCAATCATAATACCAGTAGATTGCCAGCCACCCAGTATTACTGCTGAACAGGTTAAAACAGCACTGTCCAAGGCCAAGAATACAGCTTCCATGGGACCTGACAATATCCCTGGCTGTGTTCTACGTGAACTACAGAGTGAACTGGCACCTCACCTGTGTGCCCTGTTCAGTTACAGCCTCACCTCAGGCTTTGTTCTTACCAAATGGCACACTGCTACAGTCATCCCTCTCCAGAAAGGAGGAGTGACTACAAACCCTGGGAACTCTCGCCCCATTTGCCTGACAAGTCTGATATGCAAAGCTATGTAATGCATCATCATGGACCTAATAAGGATATAGGGAATCTGTAAACTCTGGATCCCACACAGTTTGGTTTTGTAAAGTGTAGATCATGCCTGCTCGACTTGGTCGACTTCTTTGAGTCAGTCACCAGAGCTGTGGATGAAGGCAAGGTGGTTCATATAGCCTACCTTGATCTGGCCAAGGCCTTTGATACCATTCCCCACTCAGGAATCATAGAAAAACTCACTGAGCTAGGCATCAACCCCTATATCACTAGATGGGTTACAGACTGGCTCACAGATAAATACCCACAGTGTGAAAGTAGCTGACTCCAAGTCAGACTGCTGACCAGTCAAGAGTGGAGTCCCACAAGGATTGGTCCTAGGTCCTCTCCTGTTTGGTATCTACTTCTCAAAAGTCCAGTCCAATATGAAGGGACTCTGGCTGACAAGGTTTATAGACGGTTGCAAGATGATAGCCATTATTAACTCCCCAAGTGATGTTGACATCCCACAGAAAGGCCTCACTGAGACCGACTGGTGTTAGAACCATGGCCTTAAGCTCAATGCCAAAAAATGTGTCATTATCCCCTTTGGGAAAAACCTGTATGGACAGACTCAAAAAACTCCAGCTATTCTCTGTCTCATATCGCCTACTTAGAGGTGATATCTGCTTGACTTACAAATCCAAGTCTGACCCAGCTCTGTTAGAAATACTACATCTAAAGAAATCTCAATCCCTCTGCACCACATGCTCCAGAGATCACAACCTCATTGCCACAATCATCAGAATGTGCTGGAGGGATAGGTTCATAATCCAGAGACTGCCCATGCTATGGAACAGACTTCCTATACATGTGAAACAGAGCACCTCACTGGCCCTCTTCAAGAGGAATCTTGATGAGTGGAAGGGAAATAGAAAATTCACCCTGGGGATCACTCCATTGGCTCTACTTGACAGAGGCACTGGGAACTAAGGTCGGTGGCACGATGACAGGGTAATCCTATGGGCCAGGCTTATAAAGGCCCCAGAGCCATTAGCCTAGTACACACCTATAAACCTATGAACCTATGATTTCACTTTTGAGTGAAATGAAAATCAGACAAGGTTTGTATCGGGCAACAAACCCAGGACCGTATTAATAGAATCTTAGAATGGCTAGATATCGCTAGTCATAACAAGTGCAAACATTTATTAGTCTGGCAAGTGAATAAATATCCAACTCAGTAAATTGGGAATATTTGTTTAAAACAGTAGATTACCAAATGATCTGATAATATTAATTAAAAATCAATATTGTGGATACAAAGCATGTGACAAAACAGGATCATACTTGTATAGTTTTAGTCAAGTGAACAGAGGTACTAAGCTATTATCGACAATATTGTTTGCTCAAATAATAGGATCTTTAGCTGAAGAAATAAGACTAAATATCCTTATCAGTGCTGAAAATTACTGATATTAAATCCTATATGGAAGCAATAAACTCATTAATGAAAGGGTTAGGGATGGCCTTTAATGAAAAGGAATCTAAAGCTATTTTGCTGCATAGAAATCAATTTAACTCATGCAATAATAAACTTAATGCAAATTGCCACTTTCAGAAGTTAGAATACCTAGAAATTATGTTAAAAGAAAGTATACAAGACACTACTAGAAAAGAAATGATAACAATGGCATCAGTATTTTAGTTATTAACTGGAATAACTTTTATATACCATTTTGAGGAAACACTATAGTTAAACAGGTTATTGTTTCCACATATTTTATATAACTCAGAGTACTGATGATGCATTTTGTGGTCCTTGGTTGTTGATTATTTCTTTGCCACTTTCTTGTTCTGCTGTATATTTATCCTCATTAACAGTGTACTAATGAACATGGGGCAGCCAAAGTGGCACTCTGTTCACTGCAGTAGCGTAGTGGTGCTGGAAGAATGCATTTAACATGCCATGGAATGCCTTGCTACTGGTTTACCCAAGCCATTTCAAAAGCTTATTTCTTTATTTTTATTTATTTAACATTTGTTTACTGAGAAAGTCTGACTTGGAACAAGCCAATTTTCAGTAGAGGCCCGGGGAGAAATGATCCAGCCACATCTTTGTGACGTAGGAGGAAACCGGAGCACCCGCAGAAACCCACATGAATGCAGGGAGGACATGCAGACTCTGCACAGAAGGCACCCCAGCCAAAAATCAAACCAGAGAACCACTTGCTGTGAGGTGACAATGCTAACCACTGCACCACTATGCCTTATGTTTTCCTAATACTTTGATACAAAGAGGTGACTTTTTTCCCATGTGGAGTTCTTTCTTTCGCCTTCCCTGTCTTAGACAAGCATTTCTAACTCCTTAGCACAGTCAAGCTTGGGTTAATACTTGTTTTTAGTTTGAATCCAGTTGTGTTGCTCTTGAGACTCTTCACAGACAGTATGTATTAGCTGCAGGTTTGATTACATGCTGCTGTATTCAGCTGGGAGAAGAAAATGAGTTGCATGTTGGATGTATTAACACAGCAGCAACAATTTGACATTGAGAATCACCTACAGCTCTTGTATATTAAGGATCCCATGTCTGTCTCACCTTTCTTAGTGTCAGCTGCCATCCCCAAGTGTGTTGAACCTTCTCACTTACACTGCATCACTACCTTAGTCAGTATGTTACAAGGCCATACCCCCTCTCTGTTAAACTATTCTGTACTGAAAGGACTTCCTATTGCTGCCATTGTTTCCTTCTCCCACTGTCTTTATTTCATTCTGTCCATCCTGGCTATGTGTTTCTTCCATTTATTTCATTCTGCCCATATTGTCTACGTGTTTCTTTCTTTGTATACATGCCTACTTTTGTGAATTTCTGTTCACTACATTTAATGCTCTGGTAATGTTTTTACCAGCTTATTTTTTTTCTGTCTATGGTTTGAAGAGCTTTATGCTTAATATAACATACTGTGGCCCTGTGTAGTGGAAATGTATCTTATTTCTGGAATCCATTTTTTTGTCATGTGCCAGCAGTTTGCTGTTTTCACATACTGTGTAATGTTTCAGCAGAGGAAATGACTCCATCAAGGTACCCCCTAACACACGGATGCTTGGTGACTTCAACTACCCCACCATAGACTGGGTGAACTATTCCTGCACTGATGCACTCACCCGATGATTCCTTGACTTCATCAGTTCTAATGCACTAGATGAGTTGATTTTATACCCCATAAGAAAAGATAACATACTGGACTTGGTTTTCACCAACATGGGTGACCGCTGCACCACTCCCATGGTATGTTCTTCCCTGGTGATATCAGATCATCGGTCTATCTCATTCAAAGTTTCTATTCCACCCAGCCCCTCCCCAGCCATAACCAGGCTAAAAAAAACTTCTCAAAAGCTGAATAAAACCTCCTAAGGGAAGGTATCAGCAGCTTCACACCACCACCCCCCTCAGATGATGCAGACAACTATGCTGAACAGTATACCAGTGCAGTATACAAGCACCTGTACGACTGCATGGACTCAGCCATACCCAACAAACTAAAATCTGCTCCTCAAGGAAACACAATCCTGTCTGGTGGACATCCTCTGTCTATAGGCTTTACAACAAAAGAAAGAAACTGCTGTCCAAGTGTAAAAAGGAACAAATTCCAAATCGGAAAAACTTCCTCCTCTGCCTCAACAAGCAAATTAGATCACTAGTGAAAATCTCCAAAGCCAATTATGAGTTGAAACTAGTCTCAAAAACAAAGGGAAACCACAAGTCCTTCTTCAATTATGTTAGGAACCTCCATGGCAAAGCCCAAGTTTGTTCTGAACTAGTACTTAATAGTACCACTTGCACTGATCCTGCTGTCTTAGCCAACCTGCTGGCTGATAGGTTCAGCACAAACCAAACATCACCCCCTTATCGCCCCTCAGAGGCCCAGTCAACATCACCTATATTTATCCCACACCTCACATCTCTGTAGATCAAGTGTTAAAGGCCGTATCCAAGGCAAAGAACACAGGTTCCATGG
Source organism: Protopterus annectens (assembly GCF_019279795.1). Lineage (NCBI taxonomy): Eukaryota > Metazoa > Chordata > Ceratodontiformes > Protopteridae > Protopterus > Protopterus annectens. Next base: position 20,748,850 of record NC_056727.1, on the reverse strand, counting down.
GACCTGATAGTATCCCAGGCTGCATTCTGCACCATCTCCAGCAAGAACTAGCTTCGCCATTGAGCACCCTATTCAACCACAGCCTAACTACTGACTTCATTCCACCAGAATGGAGAACTGCCATTGTCATCCCTTTGCACAAAGGTGGTGCCACTACTGACCCAAAAAACTATCACCCCATCAGCTTGACAAATCTGATCTGTGAAGTCATGATGTGTATTATTATGGATCTCATAAACAAGGACATAGGCAATCTTCAAGCACTCAACCCCACTCAATTCTGATTCATCAGGGGCAGCTCTTACCTACTGAACCTAATTGACTTCTTTGAGACTGCCACCAAGGTCCTGGATGAGGAAAAGGCAGTGCATACAGCTTACATTGACTTGGCCAAGGCCTTTGACACAATCCCCCACTCTGGCATCATCAAAAAGCTAACACAGCTTGGTATTAATCCCTATCTAGTCAGATGGGTGTCCAACTGGCTCGCATATAGGACCCACAAGGTTGAAATAGGTGCTGCCACCTCTGACAGCAGATCTGTCACTAGTGGTGTTCCCCAGGGATCTGTCCTGAGACCCCTTCTGTTCGGCATATACTTTTAAGAGGTCCAGGCAAAAACAAAGGGCCTGTGGCTGTCAAAGTTTGCAAGATGACTGTAAGATGGATGCTGTCATTGACTTCCCAGTTGATGTTAACATACTGCAAGAGGGCCTCACAGCTACAAATAATGGGTGCCAAAGTCATGGCCTTAAGTTAAATGCAAAAAAATGTATTATCATATCATTCAGCAAAACCACACCCCCTACTGATTACCAAATCAATGGCAACCCCCTAAGCACACAACCTGTGGTGAAAGACCTGGGTACTGAGGTTGACAACAATCTTGCATTCAACCATCTGGTGGAGCCCTGCAGTACTAGCCAGCCACAAGTGCATATATGTTCACACTATGTGTCATGCTACACAATATTATCCTGTGGAAACAGCTGCAGCAGAATCAGCAATGGGAAGGGATACATAGCCTCTCACCAGTGCCTAGGTCACCACAGCCACACTCACAGCAGGACTTGGAGGAACAGTCCCCTGATAATGTCCCTGTAGGCAGATGTAGGCATGTCCAGTATGCCCTGGCATTGGCTAAGAGACAAGGCATTGCACATTCACTAACAGCCTAGGGCCCTAGGGATGGACACCTAACTCCTACTCACATACATATATTAAAATAGCTGATGCCAGGCAACCCACACAACCTGCACCTATCCATGTATTGGCTGTGTACTGCTTGCATCACACAGAGTCAGTCATGAACTACACCTCAGTCAACTGCTGCATTTGCAAGGTAAGTCTCTAAATGACACACTAACTGTAAGGTTTACTATAATATGGTATTGTATGTCTGGATCTGCTGCTGTTATGCAAGGAAATATAGTGGGCTATTTGGACAGATGTAACATCCACACGAGACTACAGATACCCAGTCTAATAGTATGTGTCCCTTAACATTCACTAAGCCTCATGGTTGGAATATTCAAATCAGACAAGGGAGATATTAAACAGTGGCCACACATGATATGTGGACAACTGTCTACCCAAGCTGATCGTGTGTTGTTGTTTTCCCACCCCCAACACAGCAGTGTAGCCATATAACTGCTTTAACAGAAAATCAGCTATGGTATATTAGTGGACCAGGCAATCTCAGGGCTGTAACATAGATATCGCTCACACATTGTATGTCTCTCTTCACACAGGATAACAATGTACATATTTATGCTGTGGATTATGTGATGAATGACTCCTCTCTGTCTGATGACCTGTGTGGCTCAGTGGACTAGGAAAGCTAGCATGGGTGATGGTGTTGATGGTTCTAATCTGGAACTACTCACATCTTTTGCATGTGAGGTAGTACTATGTTGGTGTTTTCAAAGACTGTCATACCTCTCAACCGCCTAGTGCAAGAACTCTGGACAAAGCCAGAATGACTGGGGAGACAAAGGCCCAAACATAGGGACAGATTTTAAATATTGTTCCCATAAACATAGAACGTTGCTGGAATTAAGGAGTTGCATTATTACATATTTTCTGAAGGAAATAAAGTCTGAAACACAAGTATTTGTCTGTATTTAGTATAATGTAGTGATGTCACTATTCAATAATTAACCAGAAGACCATAAATGTATAGTTCATAGGTTTATAGGTTTATAGTTGTTTACTAGGCTAATGACCACAAGGGCCATTTTAAGCCTAGCCATTCATCCCAAATCTCTGACAAGTTCTGATACCCTTGATCAGTGTAAGCATGGACCTGGGAGATGAACCATTTACAGGTTACCTGTGTCCATTAGAGACAAAGGTGCCAAACCAGGGATACATTTCCAGTCTCCCATCCAATTGTCCAAGTTGCACTTGAATTGGGTTAGGAAGGAACTCTGCTTCACATGGATAAGGAGCCTGTTCCACAGACAGGGTTGTCTCTGTGATACATACCTATCTCTCCAGCAGGTCCGATTTATATCAGAGGCAAGGTTTAAGTCTTTAGAATGGGTAATTCTGATGCTGTTTGTTTTGTGGATATGCAGGAGGTCCATCAGAGTGGGGTCTGACAATGCCCTGTATGCCAGACATAGATCTCCCCTCAAAAGCCTGTAAGAGACAGAATACAGGATAGGGCCTTGAGGCGGTCTGCATAAGACATATTACTTGCACCCTGTATTCTTTAGTGAGGAACCTCTGTGGACATTCCAGCTGTTGGATATGCCCTGGATAGGTACATATCAAAGGGGGCATTATACTCAATGATAGGTCTGATGAACGCTGAATACAGTGGAACAATGAGTTCCTTGGACTTAGATGCCATATCTGTGTTTATAAGTTGCAAAACATAGAATGATTTCCTCGCCACTGTAGACACGTGATGATCAAAGGCTAGATTACAATCCATGTGTTTCCCCTAAGTCCCTTACTACTGGTTCAGCTCTAAGGGGTGTGTTGTCAATATGATAGTTACCAGGGATGGATGACTTCCCAGAGGATACTATTATGTATTTCTTGGCATTTAGTTTTAGTCCATGGCTCTGACACCAGTTGTTTGTCTGTGTCAGCGCCTCCTGGAGAAATTTGTATCAGTGTGAGATTTAATGACAGCTCCTAATTTGCAATCATCTGCAAATTTAGTCAGCCAGAGACCACTGACATTGGCCTTGACTTCTGAGAAGTAAATGCCAAAAAGGAGCGGTCCAAGGACTGATCCCTGGGGGAGTCCACTTGTGAGTGACTTCTTGACAGAGGTGGACTCCCCAATTCTAACCTCCTGGGTCCTTTTTGTCAGCCAGTTGGCTATCCACAGTGTGGCATATGGGTTTGTACCTAACCTCTTTAGTTTGTCAAAAATGCCCGATTGGGTATTGTGTCAAATGCCTTGGCCAGGTCAAGGTATGCAGTGTGAATGATTTTGCCCTCATCCATTGCTTTTCTGGCCTTCTCAAAGAAATCCACCAGGTTGAGTAGGCATGATCTGCCTTTCTCAAAACCAAACTGGGTTGGGTCCAGTGTCTGGAGGTTTACTATATCTCTATTTATCATCTCCAAGATAATTCTTTCCATGGCTTTACGTATATGACTAGTGAGACTTATGGGTCTGTAGTTTCCAGAGTCTGTGGATGGCCTGCCTTTATGCAGAGGGATGACTGTTGCTTTTTTTCATTCATGAAGCGTGAAGCCTGATCAGAGACTACAGTTAGATAGTAATTCCAGATGCCTTGATAGGTCATATTTCATGCTATTTAGAAGGAATGTTCTTGGTCTTAGAGAGAGCATTAATGACTTGTTCCCTACTGATAGTAGGGGGAGATATATTTGATGATATTTCCTGAGGGAAGGTTGAGGAGGAGAGAGGAGTATAGTTGGAGCTGAATGTATAAGCCAGGAGGTTTACTATATCTTCTGGCTCAGTAGAGGTGGCTCCATTTACAATGAGCTCTGTGCACAGTGGTGTACTGCCTTTCATGTTGTAGACATAGCTAAAGAATGCTTTGTGGTTGTCATTGGCATGGGAGGCCAAACTTACATCAAATTTGGCTTTGGTAGATTTTATTTGTCCTGTGAGTTGTTTGTTTAGTTGGATGAGAGTGCTTTTATCATGTTACATGATGCACCTCCTAATTTTTGCCATGATTGTCTTCCTCCTGTTATACAGCTGATTGATTTTGTGATTCTACAAGGGTGGCTTGTTTTTTGAGTTAGTTCTGTACTTCTTCCTGGTGGGTACAACTGCCTCTATGCAGTTATTAACATGTTTATACAGTGTTTCTGTGAATGGTTCTGTATAGGCAGAAGTACTCTCAGTGTTTATGTGGGCTTGCAATTTTGCCAGGTTCTCACTTAATAGCAGGAGGTTAGCTTTAGAATAGTTCATAAATAGTGCAGATTTAGCTGGGGGTCCAGGTTTTATTTTTACTCAAAGGAGACCATTTTGTGGTCTGACCTTACCAGGGAAGGCTTACAGTAGGGGGTGTGCAGCAGTCTCCCATATTAGTGAGAACCAGATCCAGTATGGTTGCTCCCTTGGTTAGTGTACTGACTATCTGGTCCAGGGAGTTTGTGTTCACAAAATCCAGGAATCCCTGTGCATGTTTGTTTGGTGTCATATTGGATTCCCAGTTAAAAATGGGGTAATTAAAGTCACCCGTGAATATGGTATTGGGTTGGTTGGTTAGTGTTTCTAATAACTTTAAATACATGGCATGGGTTTCCTGGGTCATAGAAGGGAAACTATAGCTTGCATATACAACAGACTTAATCTGTGGCATGTGCAATATGTACTGTGATCTGTAGTGTATAAGACTAGATAGGTAGGGATACTAATCTCACTCCAGCCCACTTGTTGCATGTGTGTGTGTGTGTGTGTGTGTGTGTGTGTGTGTGTGTGTGTGTGTGTGTGTGTGTGTGTGTGTGTTCCCCTGCAAAACAATGGATATGCTCTCATGGGGTATCCATCTGCAATGGTTATGCTCCTTTTGGCATGTAACTTGTTGCTGGGTTCCAAACTGCCCTCATCTACAATGCCTGATGGTGTCACCCACCTTAAGACTACCTGCTGATGGTGTAGTATCAGAAGTAATCTGTGGCACATGCGATAAGCACTGTGATCTATATTGAATAAGACTAGATATCTAGGGGTTCTAATGTCACTCCAGCCCACTTGGTGTGTGTGTATATATCCATATGGCATAACCTTGGTAACCTAGATATAGGTAGGATTTTGCAGTGTTTTATATGTAGTGGATGATATGGCCTCCCAAAGGACTGACAACAGCAAGGCCTGCTTATGTCATCAAGTATAATATATCCTAAACTGATAGTATTAACAGACATGAGGTGTGGCGCATGCAATGTTCACATATACATACAGCCAGCTTGCAATACATGTGTGCTTTGGCATGTCCTGTATGCAGTGAGTGGAAGTGGTGCTAGGATCAGTGTAGCCATGTTTGTGTGTGAGCCTGTTAGAGTATTGTACATCATGTTATGGAACCATAGGATGTTTGAACTGAACTAGAATAATGGCCATACAGCCCTTAAGATCATAGACATCATCATACCCATCATTACAGGATCAGCACGTATTTCCGCAGTTCAAGGGGGACACAGGAGGATGCCCTTGTGTTGAGATGATGGTCACCCAGCCAATCAGACAGCTGGCATGAGCTGATGTGCACTGAGTTGCTCTGTGTGCCATTAGGCAGGGTTCTGTTCCAAGGTATGTTTCAGTTTGTTAGACAAATCTCTCCCACAAGCATGTCGTACTAACTTCACATACTAGGTTAATATCCTTACAGTGAGTCATGAGTCATCCATCTACTATGCTTCCCACAGATAGGCAGCATATGCAATCAAGCAGGGTCACACATTACCCTGTATGCAAGGCACAGATCACCTCTGAGTAGTCTATATGACACAGACAACAATGACACTCATTGCTGATGATCCCCATTGAACACATACTGAAGACATGAATTGTCCTTGTGAGGGATCATACTGTTGTGTGCAATTGCCAGTACTACTTGGAAAGGTATGTCAGAAACTAGCCATTGCATTCAGATATTGGCATGTTGAGAGAAGCGTATGTGGAGGTTATGAGTATGTCACTTACAGGGGACTGTGGCCTCAGCTATGCCGTATGATCCCTGCCATATCACTGTAGAGACATGGTGATCTGAGGCACATTAGGTGTAAACCTGAGTGCCAAGTTATTTCACCCATGAGTATGTACAGCACATGTTACTCCTGCTGTGCTAATTACCAGGTACATAGGTCTACCTGATGGACATAATACTACATATATATTCACTTGAGGTTTATGGCCATTAGTATGTCAACAGGCATTTGTTCATCTATAACCTCTTGTAGGCTATTGACATAACTCACAGACTCTATGAGTGCTCACAATGTGCAGGCATCAGCCAACATTGTTAGCCACAGTCATCCAGTAGTCCAGTGTATTGTGGTTACATGATTCCAAGCAGGAGAGGACCAAGGACTGTGCCATGTTGAGCACTACTGCTTACAAATCATGTATTGGAGGCAGGTGTCCCTATGTTGTGTATGTGTGCCATCAATGTGCCGCTTATTGACCCCTACAATAACAGTATCATGGATGCCTAAGTGGGTGTTTTATAAATGTTGCCTGAGTGAGGGATATAGTTAAACGGCTTGGCTCAGTCTGGGGGTTATACATCCTGATGTACCCTCACTAAGGTCCTTCGTGACTGCCTTGGAAATGTCCACCACATGTAACAGTCATGATCCTCCTGTCACGGATGCAAAATGTGTATAGTTAACAGTGTGTAGATCACATACTGATTGCTCCTATGGGCAAAACAGATATATATATATATATATATATATATATATATATATATATATATATATATATATATATATCTATATATATATATATATATATATATATATATATATATAAATATATATATATACTTAGACAAAGAGGTCTGTAGTTATGTTGGTCAGTGGATGCATCACTTCTGTGCAAAGATAGAACAGTTGCCATTGTCCACTCAGCTGGTGTACAACCAGTGGTATCAGTATGATTGCAAAGGTTTCAGGGGTGTTAGTAATCCTTGTGAGATCACATGTGGGATACAGCCTGGAATGTTAGCATATGCAATAGATGCTGTGCATGGTCCATTGACCGGCCAGTTACAAAATGTTCTGTACATATGGGAGTTATAGGACAGGTTGTAGGAATGTCATGTGTCACATGTGGTAGGGACAATGGAGTTTATTTGATGCAGACATTATGGGAATACAGGTTAGGTATGAGTACAGACCCATCATATGTGGGATCATGATGTCTGAGGTCAGTGACATTTTGGGCCTGTCCTTTGCAGTTACACATGTAACTACACAGTGCGTTGTGGTTCTGCTTTTTGTGGGTGGCTAATGTTCTCATTTACCATGTCTGCACAACATCACAACAATACTATGTGCTTCATTTAGCTGAGGAGGTTGTGCCTGGATATTAGGGGGCACCCTCACCCCAACTGTCATGCAGCAATGTCCACCTGTTATTGCACAGCCTGCTAATGGCAGTTGTCCACCGCTCAGGTGTGGTGAGCCATGATGAGCCTGTGTCCCACCTGTCCCAGTCTAGTTCATGCAGTTGCAATGCTGCTGACATAATGAATTGGGTGTGTAGCTCTGCATACCTGCCTGTCCCATCTGCAGGGCGATGTGCTGTCACACTATGTCAACCTTACCACAGGAGGTCATACATGGTTTTCTTCTCATATATGTCTGTATTGTCTGCAGGTGGGGGGTACATGCTGGTAGTTCCAAAGAACAGGATCTGTGGCCAGATCCCACCAGGTAGGACCTCACACTTGGAGGGCTGCAGGGGTCATATTGGTAAACACATGAAGAAGTACATTGGCACCCTATGTGGGGATGTTAGGCACTGCTCCAGGACTTTGTAGGTAAGGACCTGGACCATCCTTTGGGCAAGTGAGCCACAGCACAACTAAGCAACACAGTGTATACATATTGCACTTCACTAACATGTTTGTCTGTGGTCTGTACAGACACCTTGCATGACTGTCTTTTTGCAACATGCTGGAAGTAACTGCAATACTTACATGCACAGAGGACAGCTAACATGTATTGCAAAGCAGTGTCCCCAGATCTCTGAGTCCTGTCACCTGAAATGCCATGATGGGGTTAACATGGACACGAGCACTACCACTGTCATACACCTACTGCCACTGGATCAAACACAGTTACCTTTGCTGAAGGCCAGATCATGCCTACCGACTGTAACCATCAGAGTACATTGACTATTACACTAAGCAATGGATGTCAGACATATGTCTCATCCCAACAACCATGGCCTGACAATGTGTATGACAATATTAGGCCAGCAGGCCATGCTGGAAACTGTATATGTCATGCACAGAGTGTTATATCAGCTGGTGGATAGGCAAATGTCTGACAGTGATACTCAGGGAACATAGCAGTAGGAGATCTATGCTGCAATGACACCAGCTACCAGTGGAGTTCATTACTGGCATACTCCTTCAACCTATTCCATCTCTGCAGTCACAGCCACTGTCACCGACCTCTAACAGAGTACATTAGCAGGTGAGTACATATCAGGAGTTGCCACAAAATCCCACACAGAACCAATAGTTAACCAGGATGACACAGTCAGTTGTTGCCTGAGCCACTGACAATGACTTAATGCCAGTGACTGCACAATGCTATCTTGTGGTGATTCATCCATCCCTGCAAAATATTGTAGTGTCCGCATCCTGCATACAGTCAAGCTATTACATGTGCAGTTATGGACACAGAGAGTAATGTAGTCTTCGACTGTCACTGGTCAGAAAGATGTAGATGCATTCACTATTGTATAACCAATACCGACAGGTTTGGGATGTACATCCCAGACTGTCACTGGTATACTGAATGTGGCAGTCATCACACCTATCATTGTGTGCAATGGCACCCTTGCCATGTCACTACACAGGCATAATGTACAACTGTAGTAGCCACATAGGTTTCATAGTACACCAATACACAGTGTAGATAACATCCTACGGAGTCCATGTCATGACTCTACATGTGTAGTCTGTCTCCAAAATGCTTTGGAAGGATGTGTATGGCTCCATACTGGTAGGTGTCAGTTCCCACTGTGTACCGCCCACATATCCATGACAGGACTAACACATGTCTCACCTGTTCTACACACCAGCAACATCAGTGTAGTATGCATAGTACATGCTGGTAAGACAAGTATGTAACACAGGCGGTACACCCTACATGAAACAGGCCTCCCCCATGCATGTAAACCATAAATCTGCTGTGACACACATCATGTGCAGGTTACACATTGGGATGCAGAACACGACAATCATAACTGTTGTTGGACAACTGTTGGTACTGGACACAGAATATATGTAGATGGGTCATATCCATCAGCACAGCTTGTAGATGTGTTAGATCAAAAAACCCTGGTGGCACGTATCAAGGGTAGCAGACCTTTTCACAGATTAGGGATGCATGAGTATGCTGAATGCCGCCATTGTCCTTGTTAACCTGTTGTAAACACATGAACTTATGGGCCATGCACTTATAGTGCTGTACCTAGCTGTCGGCATATTACTGCTGCACTGACATGCCATCCTGTATTGCTGTACTTCTGCTATGCATCTATAGATTATCCCAACAGACTCAATAGAAACAGGGCCGTGACACACTTGTTATTCTGTAACTATATAGCCAATGCAACATCATACAAGATAAGGTACACATATGTATGTGGTGTACTCATGACACATGCCAGCATCAAGTATCTGTTGGTCACCACTACAAATGCATGGAGAACCAACACTGCAAGTATACAAGTACATGTTAACTAATATAGTCACCCTATGGATCAGCACATAGCATCAATTCCCTGCATCAATGGTGAGGATGACAGGGATGAGGCACAGGGATCATCACTTGCACAGGGTGTTGTGTGAAGGTGAAGGAGGTCTAGGCTAGCCCAAATGGTAGACAGCATGTGTGTGAGTCAGGAGAGGAACATATAAGATGGACCATGGATCGGTGCCATGTGTGTCTGTAGGTGACCTGCATTTGACAGTGGTATTTGAGTGTGTGTGTGGACATAGTCAAGCTAAGTGCTAGTCCTACATGTGTGTATGTTGGTCAGCTTTGGACCATACATGGTAGAGTAGACAGTTCACCCTCTCCAGCCCTAAACATGGGAACTGGCTCTGCCAGGAGTTGAACTGGCCTCTCCATGCCCAAGGTCAGAAGGAGTACTAGAACCTGATGGTTACTGCTGTCTGCTGGGACTGTGTCCCCCATGGGACCACCCAGGACCAAGAGCCCATGGCCTGCCACAGCATTGTGTGGACAGCACACTCCTCTCTGTAGTGCTGGATGTACTGCCACTACGGGAGCGTGAGTGTGCATGGCCATGTGGACTCTCAACAGATAGGGTTGCTGACCTACATCCACAGCTCCGATGCTCAACTCCAACCACACATTCCAGCACAGACAATGTGTGGTCCAAGACAGATGCTGTCTCAGCCCACCGTCTGTCCACTACATCAGTGAACTGATCCAGGGTGTCCCCAATGCAGTGGAGAAAGTCATGGATGTGTGAGTTAGATATTAGAAATGTTCAAAGCTTTCATAAGAATAGTTATCGAATGAATTATACTGAAGATGAATCAGACCTTATTACATTAATTAAGAACTGTGATGTCAGGGTTATGAAACCCGATAAGGGGGGTGGCCTTGTGTTCATGGATCAACAGTGGTATAATGAGAGAATAGAAAAACATCTAAACACACAAACATATAGTCAAGTGTCTCAAAATGAAGTCAATGGGGCATATAAAAATATTAAACAATGTATTGATGATTTATTCATAAAATCTTCTATTGATATTAACCAATATGAATATTTATCCATGGCAGCACCAATTATTCCTGCAATTTTTGGAGCTCCAAAAATCCACAAATCATTAGTAGAACCACCATTTAGAATAATTGTAGATGGACGTGGTTCGATAACTTACAGATGTGCCAAATTCGTTGATAATTTACTCAAACCAGTCTTGACCAAAGAGCCTCAGATTTGCAAAGACTCGTGGTCTTTTTTGGAGAGTATCAATAAGCTAGCATACAATGAAAATAGCACATTCCTAACTATAGATGTTAAAGATCTATACACGGTCATCCCACATGATTTGGGTATTGAATGGATTTCCGAATTTTTAGTTACCAAGAAGGTAGACCATAATGACATCTATTTGGTAACCTCTTTATTGGATCTCATACTGACTAATAATTTTATGACATTTAATAATAAATTCTATTTACAAAAATTAGGTGTTGCCATGGGTTCTCCCTGTGGTGGCAGTTTTGCCAATATGGTAATGGCCCATTGGGAGCATACCTGTTTGTTTGAAATCCCATTGTTTCAAAATAATATTTCTTGGTACACTAGGTACCAAGACGATATGTTCTGTTTATGGAACGGTGACCCTAGCGATATTCCTTTGTTTATAGAAGCCATTTCACAATCTACTTCTTTTTTAGAATTTACTTATGAAATAGGAGTTGATTCTATTAATTTTTTGGACATCTTCCTGGTTAAAGATAAGGTGAAACACTGTTTCAAAAGTAAAATATTTAGAAAACCTACCTATTCAAACAGTTTTTTGCATTTTTCTAGTTGTCATCCAATTCATCAGAAGCGTGCTGTCGTTAAGGGACAAATGGTTAGGGCAGCTCGCATGATTTCTGACAACTTTGACTTTGAATGCGAATGTGAGTTATTGCAAAGTATGTTTTTGAATAGAGGTTATCCAGGTCATCTTATTAGAAGTATTAGATTAGAAGTTGAGCAAAAAAGGCTGTCTGGACATTTTACACCTTTATTAACTGTGAAGGTAGGGTTTGATTTGAATCCTGAGGTAACTATTATTAATGAGACTAACGAACCTGTAATTTTAGATAGTCATAATAATAGTCCTTACCAAACAAGTTTTTTACATACTTATTCATTGGATTATAGAATCATAAAAGAAATATTGTATAAGAACTGGTCATTAATTAAAAGTAATGAACATTTATTAAAGATCTTAGGGCATAGACCAAGAATAACATATAAGAGGGGTCCTAATTTAAAAAATATTCTTGAAAAAAAGCGTAATATTTGTGTTACGCACTCCAACATTAGAGGGATGTTTAAGTGTGGTTGTTGCCAGCAGTGTAAACACATGTTTGTTGGTCAGGCTTGTTTTATAAGAGACAAAAAATATGTCCTCAACTCTAAATTCAATTGTGAAAGCAAAATAGTTGTTTATGCAGCCTTATGTCAACAATGTAGCGGGTTTTACATAGGTAAAACAGAGAGAAAGTTTAGGCAGAGGGTGTATGAACACATTTATGCCATTAATAAAATGGACCTTAATAACGCTTTAGCTAAGCACATCTTACAGCATCCAACTCATTCATTTAGGTTTATTATTCTACAACAAAGAACTTTGGATATTAGAGGGGGTCCTTGGCAATTAAAACTTGAGTTAGATGAACTAAAATGGCAAATACTAACTAATGCACAATCTTATCCGGGCTTAAATGAAACACTGTCTATTAAGTGTATTTTAAAACTGTTAGCACTAAATAGGTAGAATAAGAAACATAAGCCTATATTTATACTTATATTTTTTAGCTAGTCGAATATAAATATATATATATATATAAGAAATTTTTTTTAATTTTTTCAAAATATTTAAAGCTTAGAAATAACAATGAGTGTTAATATATATATATATGCATTCATGTTATATGAAAGAACTTTTATTGTATTTGTTATTATCTATGTGTATCATTAGGCTGGTTTGCTATACACTTGAACATTTTTAGAGTAGTGAGGTTTCTGTGTTTATTTTGATTTATAAATGTTTTTTTACGTTTGAGGTTTTATATCGTGAGCATTTCCCTTTTAATAAGTAATTACTATCTAATTAAGAAATGTATTTAAATTTCAATTGTTGTTTTTTTCACTGTTTGTCTGAAGAAGGCTTGGTAGTGACTGAGCCGAAAGCGCTTACATTAAACAGTGTTTATTACATTGAGTCCGTTCTAATTGTTTCCAGACCCATCTTGTTTGTATTTTTATGAGAAAGTCATGGATGTCAGACTGTGCTGCATCCATAACCTTAAGCATACATCTGGTGTTCCATTTAGAATGTGCTTATGCCTCCACAATGGCCTGAAACATGTGCTGAGTGACCTGTGATGTGACACCTGCAACTGGTGGTGGATGCAGAGCAGGCCTCCTAAAAGCACCCCTGTCAATCCACCTGTATGGGACCTCACCAGCTGTCTGGCTATGGCGATTGTCTACACTTAGTGGAGCCATAGTTACCACATTTCCTATTCAATGTCCACAACCTCTGACTGTCCAATATCTGTGGCCTGTGGGGACAGGGTATGTGTATGCATACAAACTGTGCAGTGACAATGGGTACAGAAGAGGGATGTCTTCCTCTGGGACAGATTCAGCCCTGGACACCCCACCTGTGCCTCACTGTGACCATCATCATCATCAGAGTCTGAACAGACACTGGCATCAGGTTGTGCAGGGGACAGATACCAACCCCCATGGTCACCCGCAATAAAAAAGAAAAAATTTGTACCTGAACTATTATGTACAAAAAGCCTCCAAGACTCATAACAATGAAGACCCACAACTGGATTAGTGGTCAAACAAATCTCTTCTCCGCTTTCACCCACAAAACACTTCCTTGAAACAAGATACAAATTCAACTCAAGACTTTTATAACAATCACTTGAAGTAAATCAAGTAAAACATGACTAGTAATATTTACCTTGTAATTAATCAGTATGACACTATATTTGTAAAAACAACACATAAAAACCCAGTACAACTCTCTTAACAAATATTTAGAAATTCACATTTCACTGCCTAATTTAGTTACCCTCAGCCTGTTGTATTTTAATAGGCATTTTAGATTCCTTGCCTCATTTAAACCAGGTGCTTTTTCTGCTCTAAACTGTAACTGCCAAAGCATATCTGTTTGTTGACTTACACTCCTGTGACTCCCCCTTCTAGAAATCTTAGGTACCTGTTCCAGACTGGTATTTAAAAGCATCTTATTCTGTTTACACACAATTATGTTTACATAGGTCATTATTCTAGCCCTTAACCATACTAGATAATTGTTCCTTAACAAAATAAGTGTTATGCTTACCAGGAGCAGGACCATGGCTTTGGGCAATACCTGACAGACCTGTGAAAAGTTGAGGGTGAGTTGATGTCAGTACCACCTTATGATGCAGTAAGACAAGGTAATACACCCATATATCTCAAATTTACAGTAGCTACTGTGTTACTTGTTGTACTGGTCACAATCTGAGTATGAGTGTATAACAGAGGTTAACCCCCCCCCCCCAATAAACAAAGATCTGACACCCATATAAAAGTATTTACAGCCTAACACATTGACTGCTACAGTATTACAGTGCTGATCACAGTAAGCTTACCTGCACACTCCTCAGCTGTGGAAACTGTGGCATCCACCTCCACAATGTATGGTGTGATGGATGCCTGGGAGCTGTTGCATGTGCTTATGTGCACCAGGAATTCCTTAGTGCTGAGAGTGGTTGTCCTGCAACAGGCCCTCCATCAGTGACAGCAGGATCCCTGGCTACATCTGCTGACCTTCGTTGTGCAGCATTTATCATGTTGGTTGCCAGGTGTCAAACCTGATCTTTTGTCATGTCCTGCTGGCCCATGCCATTTATATCATGGGCCATGTCTGTCCACAATGCAGCCTGCTATTCCCTGCTTTGTCTTTCCCTGGATAATAGGATGTGATGATGTTGCCTTATTGCTTGCAGTATAATTTCATTCTCTGCATCCAAGAAGGGTGCATGGTATCTATGGTAAGTAATTCCTGAAAGACAACAAAAGAGGAGCACATTACAGGATCACATATGTGGACATACACTATGTACAGATATAGCAAGGCCAAAATGGCTGGCATTAACCACTGCTTGCTCCCACATGTCATACTCCACAGTGTGCAAACAAGCAAAGTGTATGGATACAGCTGAGATAGTAGCAATAGTCAGTTATTTCCATGTGTGTCATGATAGCTACTGCTGTATTATCATACTCCACACACTCAAGTCTACTGTATGTGTCCCCTATGGACAACCCACAATAATATGTCATATGAACAATGCCACTCGAATAGCAGTGTGCTATTACCACCACTATAAAGGGACAATCCAACAAGAGCAGTTTGCCACAATGACAAAAGACAATGCACTCTTGATGTTTTGTATGTCCTGTGTAGGTGTAAGACAGCAGGAGGTCACTGATATGTCATTATCACAGGTATAAGACAGGCTTAATGCTGTAATCACTGTTCACTGTAAATCTATACACCCATCTGCAACCTATTGTACAGAAAAAACATTTACATACCTGATGGAGTGCAGTACTCCTCTGTTGATATGTGGTGATAGTATAGTTGTCACAAAAGTGTGCTCAGTGTAAGGAAGGTCTTGCACAGAATAGTTCCCCAGCCAGATGTTTGCCTTTTAAACATGCTTCCCAGCAGCAGGCGATTACCTCTAAACCAGTCTTTGGTTCTGAAATGGTAATCACAGCCAACACAGCTGATTTGCCAATAACATGCAACCACTGTAGAATATACAAAGAATATATATAGAATAGAATATAGAATATATAAAGCCTTCATGAAGATTTGGGCTCCTTTCTAATATGTTGTGCTGGACATTACTGGGGTGAGGAGACTAAATCTTTGAAGAGGGTAGGTCTGCAGCAGAGCAGACACCTTTTCACAGAGATGTGTGTGCTACAGGCTGCATCTACTGCTGCTGGTAATAGACATAGGCAGAGAGTGTGAAGACTCTGGAGGACAACAATCTGTAGGAGTAACTGTGTGAGCTGTGTC
This sequence comes from Protopterus annectens, assembly GCF_019279795.1. Classification (NCBI taxonomy): domain Eukaryota; kingdom Metazoa; phylum Chordata; order Ceratodontiformes; family Protopteridae; genus Protopterus; species Protopterus annectens. The sequence goes on along the minus strand of NC_056727.1, from coordinate 20,732,801 downwards.
AGCCTTGTTGTAGAGCCAGGCCCAGAGTGAGAGTACCCTCTACACTCCAATGAAGGCATGTGTTTAAGGTATGTATGTTAGGCAACAGTATCAATAACAGAGCACTAGGTGACATGTTTGGTGTGTCCTTGAGCATATAAATATATATATATATATATATATATATATATATATATATGTATGTAAATATAATGTCCACTATTTGGTCATCTGCCAGGCCGTGTATTACAGTCTGGTAGTAATTTGCAGCATCTATGAGGGCAGTCCTTGTTACAAGCAAGGACTTCAAATGTGTATGTGGTAATCTTCACTGTGACTCTGAAAGGATTGTGAGCTGCACTCTGTTATTAGTGGCCCTCATCTGCAGTACCTGAGTTGACATTCTCTTTGAATGCATATTGCTGCATGATGTGACAATTTATGCACATATACATATATAGGGATACATGAAGTGTGTTCCTACCTGCAGGCCTGTGACTTCTACCAATTAAAAGCAGTCAGTTAATTTGACATGCATTGGGTGGATAAAGAGTGCATGACTCTGTCATTAATTGCTGGCTTCACAATACTGAAAATTCAGTGCTATGCACCACTGGATTTGTACCCAGGACTGTGTGTGGCAAAAATGTACTGTTTTATTAGGCATTTAACAGACTGAGCTAGGGAGTCACTGCTGCAGCAGGTGTATTTGCAAGACATACGTATACACATACAGGCTGTGACAATCATGTTCTACATCCATCAGTATGTGCACGGCTTTATATGGATGTATTTCTGCACCAGGGTACCAATTGCACATGTATTTTGGCATTAATGCCTTAGCAGGTGTCTTTCTACATGTTGCTGATAAAAGAGCACATGTATCTGCTATCAGAGGCCTCACTTACATCTATTATTACTTTTTTGGCTTTGTAGAGGTGTACTATTGCACCAGAGTCCCAGGAGCACTCTCATGTTTTCCATTAAGTTTTATTCAAGTTTGAGTGGTGTGGCACGGCAAGCAGCTACTCCAAAACGAGCTTAATGACTGCAACTGGCAATTACTATTTTTTTAAAGCACCTATTTTAAGTAAACGTTGTGTGGCGTGCAGGTTAATGCACTGATCTCCAGGTACTGTTGTCTTGGGTTCAAAACATAAGATAAGTGTTTATTTTGTAATTGTGTAATAGAATTTTAAGGACACATATAATCAATATAGCTCTATTTAGCTGGGCGTAATAAGGCTGAGTGAAGCAGCATGCTGTGCAGCATCGTGGTAAAAAAATATAAAGAAAAAATGGGAAGACAGGAAAGTGATGAAATGGGGTGAAATCAGGTGAAAACAATATGGAAGGCGGGTAGGGATGTACAGGAAGGGTGTAGGAAAGAACCATTTCTTGTACAGCAACAACTGTGCACTTTCACAGAAGATGTACATGGATTGAACCCTCACCCACAGAGAGAGGGGGTGAGGACAACATAACTGCATTGTCAAGCCAATTGGACCAAATTATTTGTGTCCTGTGGTCATGTGGGCAAAATAGATAGCTATGTATGGGGCAATATTTTTTTAGGGGGGACAGGTGCCCCTTTTTTAAGCTGTGAGTGAAATTTTGGGGTAGGGAGATAGGTACTTGTGGGGGAGGTAAGTTGGATAGGTGAAGAAGAATTTACAGAAAGACAATATAGACAAGACAGCAAACAGGGACACTATGTGACACGTGGGGAATGAACACCCTGGATAGGGAGGGTGTTGTGGAATCCAAGTCACATGTGCCTCCAGACAGCAGCAGCATCATGACTCATATCCCCACCCATGGGACTGTTGGCACTGTTCCTTCACTGCCCTGAGGGTGGCAGTGCTGGAGGCTAGGCACTGGGGCAAGACTGCCCAATCAGGTCGGCCAGCATGCCCTCAATCCAGTGCAGGCAGTGGTCAAACCCGCAGTACACTATCCTGTGTACCAAGACTGGCAGCTTATTCTGGGTGACAAGACCCTCTCCACCACTACTCACATAGGGGAGCCAGGCCCTGTCCTGTGGGGTGGTACTACCTGATGCTGCAGGTAGTGCAGGGGCAGCAGAGGGGGCACCACTGGTCTGGATCCCAGACATACTGGGACCCAGTGCCACCACTAATTGAGGCAAGGTAGGTGGATCAGCCGGAACTGGCCTACCTTGACGTGTTGTGGTGTTTGAGGTATAGCACTAGGTTAAGGTTAGTAATAACCAATCCATTGTTAGTATTAACAGAATGGAACATCATTTTAATTCATACAAATACATGTTAATGTATAATATGCATAACACAACAGTATATAACATAACAATCAGTGTGGTAACAGTATGCCAGTAAGAAGTAAGCCATAAGGGCAACAAAATAGTTAGTTTAACAAAGTATGTTAATATTGAATCATAATAACATATAACAATATTACATCACATTTTCCAAAAATATGGTTAGTTTAACAACACATATTAATATTAAATCATAATAATAAATAAATGAAGATAAGGGGTGGGGAGAGAGAGAAAAACATTCCATTAGTGGCATTGCAGATTATATCTCTGAAAACTCTTATAACAAATAGTCTACAGATGTGTCATGTCAGTTTTGGTACAGTGTCTGCAATTCTCTTATAGCTGATGTAGCACATGCACACCTCTCAAGCTGTTAGCATAGGTCAGTATAGGCCAAGCAATGACAAATGCAGGTACACACCTACAAAGAACAGTTTTACATAATTTGGAGTTATATAACTACCAAGATGTTTTGTAAGCAGATTTGATAATACATTGCATTCCAGGTAGTCTTTCTCTAGTAATTCTTTGACAGATGGATTAGGCAGTTTTAGTTACATTACATTACATTATGAGAAATCGTGATGCATGAGAGGCATGTTTGTGTATAGTACATAAACTAGACAGCCGTCATGGCTTGGTTGGGAGGCATGGAGATAGAACCCAATAGCTGTGACTGCAGGGGACATCTGCAAATAATGTAATACTTGACTGTAACAACAGTACATGCATGCAAGGAATGCAGCCATACTGCAAATAAACAGATTTATTTATGAATCAACAATGCTAGTGAACACTTTCTTGCTATTGATTTTAAAATTATGTGAAATATAAACACAATATCTGCACATAATATGGTCTACCTGACTCATATATCTCTTGTTCCTGGGGAGAGAGAAAATGTGAGCATTACATGACTGATACTGAAAATTTAGTGCTACACACCATTGGATTTGAACCCAGGACTGTGTGTGGAAAAATGCACTGTGTATAAGTCCCTTAACAGACTAAGCTACTAAATCAGTGCTGACTACCTACTGATTGATATTGGCCTAGAGATAACCTGGCACCATGCTATGAGCTGAGCAACACAAGTTACATGTCATTCTTCTTGTATTCTAGAACTATTACAGTGTTATAATTGATTGCAGTGAATGTAGAACACACATGCATAAAATACAACCATACTGCATATATTAATACGACTTTATTTTAGAATCAACATTGATGGTGTACACTTTTATTGGTATTGCTTTGAAATATCTGTGAAGTCCACACACAATGTCTGTCCATAGAGTGGGTAACTCACCCATATGCCTTTATTACCTGAAGTAGGAGGAACAGAGAGCATTGTGTGACTGATATTGGCCTGGAGACAGTCTTGGATAGTACTAAAACTTAAGCAATACAGTTTGCAGGCCATTAGTTTTGCTTTCTACAGCTATTACAGTGTTGCATTTGACTGCAGCAGCCTTACCATAGGCAGTCAATGCATACAACTCTACTGCAATGGTTATGACAACACAATTCTGCTGTACACCATTTTGCTTACTGTTATTGGTATTGTTTATTGCACTATAGTTGTTATTGTTCATTTATTGCACTACAGCTCTAATTCTCCATTTATTGCACTACAGTTGTACGTGCACATTTATTGCACTACAGTTTTTCTTGTGTATACTTTATTGCAGTAAATGCTTTACTCTTTCTTGCATATTGCACTACAGTTATCATAATACATCCATACTTACTACACTCACAGCGCAACCTGGCTAGATGCCTGACATGGGACTTAACATTGCAAGCCTTCTCAGCTGCAGCTGTTGGGAGAGAAGCACACTATTATGCATTCCAGTTTGCAGACATTCAGCTTGCATATTGGTAAAACAGAGGAAAAAAATATTTACATATTTGTGGGGCATTCCCTGCTCTAGCTTCTTAGACCCAGGTGTCCAAGTTTCACCTCGGTCATCATAACAGTGATGACACTCATTACCTGTGCAGGGGATACCAGTAACACTGGTGAGTTCTCTGACTAACCGGTCTCAGGCCTCTGCCTTAGACTCTGAGCCCAGGAAGCCACCCTGCAGCAGCCTAGGTTAATTTTTTTTACCAAATGTCCAACCATGACCCTGAACTCCTGAACACCCTACTTCTAAACCCCAAAAGTGCGTACCTTCACCGGCACCACTTGTCATATCAACTGTTGATTGAATTCCAATGAATGGTGCAGAATTCCCAACTATTGCGCTTAATATAGGCTCTTTTCCCACCCTTACATGTCATTGAGCAAGATTCAAAAAGTGCCGAGTCACTTAGCAGTGCACAAATAAGCTAAGCAGAGCTGAGTAGCATGAAAACTCGCATAACCATGGTTTTTGCGAAGCTTAGCATCACACAAACATTGGTAGCCATTAGAATGTTTATGCCGTGCTTAGCATGGTTGAGCAAAGCTTAGCAGAGCACAGCAGTGCCATATTTCACAATTTTGTTATTAAATTAAACAAAAATTGTACACTAAATTACAAACATGTTCTGCCTGCTATGGACTTGAACCCAGGACCTACTATACATAAGTCCATAACTCTACCCATTTAGCTACTTGGATATTATGAAAACTAGTATACCTTCAAACATATTACTAGGCCACATGTTAGGATTACTGATCACTGAATGGCAGCACATAAACATGTGTAAACAAACCTATAAATAAATAATTAATTACATCTGGTTTCTATTTTTAGATGTCTGTCAGGTGGTGACTATGTATGTGTAAGTGATGATCGGCTCTGTAGTGCTCCATGCTGCTCCAGGCAAGCGGCAATTACAAAAAAAAAATTACAATGGCAAAATAAGATAATTAATTATGATAATTGATAGTATCCGGTTTCTATTTTTACATGTATAGCAGGTGTCAGCTGTCTATATGTAAGAGCAGCTTGGTATTGCTGCGATCTGTGCTGCACCGTGCAAGTATGCAGAAAAATAATTAAAAAAAAATGAAACCATATAACTTATATATTACACATTTAACACAATTCACAGCATTTCAGCAGTGGTGGGTTACATTACAGGGAGCCACACCCTATACATAACATCTGACCAGGTATCTACAACCACGGGGTAGCATCTACATATCTCCCTACACTGATTCAATATCCCTGTTCCTATGCTCTCCCTCGGCAGGGTGCCATCATTAATATGCATGGCACACTGCCAAGGGGGAACTATGGCCATGTACATGGATACATTCCCTGTAGGCTCTACATGGTGCCTAAATGGAGTTTATTAAATCCTGGGGGTAGGAAATCAAAACTGATGAAGTCATTCTTTGTTAGTTACATTAGACTCAAGCTTAACTATCAAATAACAATATGGAAACCTTATAAGAAAACAAGAATGAATAAACTGAAAAGAGTAGAGCAGAAATATACCAAGGACATCCATGGATATGAAAATTTAAGTTATTATGAAAGACTAAAGTATCTGAACTTATATAGTGTCTCTTACAGATATCAAAGAACAGATCTTATTCAGGTATACAGGGCATTTAGAGACTACCTTTGGGAATGTTTGGGGTTAACAAAACATACTAGAGAATCATTAGACAAGCTATGTAGCAGATTCTACAATTGTTTTTAAATATGTTGCCAATACATGTAACCCCATATAAATTGCAGAAGGAGTCATTACTGGGCACAGTGCGGGTGCTGCGAAGAGCAGTTCTGGCTGACATCAAAGATCGAAACAATACTGATTTCATGAACTTTAATTGTACTTTGACTTAAGAATAGGGTTCATTCCTGCCATGGTATTAGAAGCACAACAGACCTGAAGAAATTAAAAAAATGATTCTATAAGAATGACAAGTGTACTACTTGGTTCTCTAACAGTGTAGGTGATGCATGGAACAGACTACCAAATTACATTATAGCAAGTACTAGTTTAGATATTTTTAAGGACAGCCTGGACATTTATTATGGGAACAAGTGTTTTGGTATATTGGCAAGCTAGAAGGGCATCAATGCCCGTGCTTGAAACAGTTGTATGCAGGTATATATACTGAAGTTTTACTTTTCATGATGAGTAATATAATGTTACTGAAAATGAAAAATCTTTACTTTTGAATTCACTAGGGAATGCTTCACATGTGTATTAAGAAATTCAAAAACAAATTAATGGAGATGTAAAATTCAAGTTAAAACAGATTAGAAACATGTTTTATTTGAATGTGCCTATGGTAAATTGTACTGTGGGAATCTGAATTGCTGTACAAGTCTTGTATATAGACATCTTCTTAAGTCAAAGGATTTGGTATTATTTAATGTTGATATCCCATAATATTTAAACTCTGGCAAAACATTTGGCTCATTTTGGCAGCATTAAGGGACATTATTGCCAGGAACTGAAAACAAAGTAAACAAATGCACTTTTCCAACTTCTGCAGTCAATGATTTCCAAATAGATTGAAGTAAAATATATGAGAATAAATAAAATAGTGACTAATGTTATCTACTGGGCATTGTTCAGCTCTTGGAGGAATGTGATTCTGAAGGGAATCCTATTTCTTTGGAGATCCATGAGTATGACTAGTCAAAGTTTTTGAAAATGGCTTAATTTGAACTTTCATGTTACAGGCATAAACTGTTTATAGCGTACATAGTTTTAAATACTTAGACCCTATAGCAGTATTTTTGTTTAAAATTGTTTTACTATTTTTGCAATTAGTACTACAAATTTGTATGAGAACACTTTAGCTTTGAAACATTTAGTTTTGATGTTAATTGTACCAGCAAGCAATAAATGAAGTAAAGAAGTAAATAATGTTGCCTTCATTCGCATGTTCCTGCTCTGACAAAGTCAGATCAGAATGTCAAGCTATCCTTGAATTCAGAGTGCATCCCTCCATTTTCCATTAGAAAGGTTTCACTTCTATTGAACACTATCATTCAGGCATGCACTGGTATACAGGGTCATCAACTACTACTTCCATAGATATATACATTGTCAATATTAACAAACATGGGGGAACCTGAACCCTGTTTATTTAGTTCCACATCTCATCGTCATGTTCACAGAATACTGTAGTCTCTGTGTTTCAGTCTTTGATTTCATCAGAAAGAGATTACCCTGGCCACTTTGTAGAACATACAGCCTAAACAATGGTCAAATACAATTTATTTACAACCTAAACAATGGTCAAATACAATTTATTTATGACCATGAGTATAGTTAGTTACATAGGTATCTTCTCCCAGATGTAAATATTAAACCTATTATTTTTAGCCTTAGTCTGCTACTGACACTATTTCTTTAGGTTTTTGTTTTCATATTTCATAGAATCAAGTCAAGAATGGACCTTGCCATTCTCATTATAATTGCTTATGCCAGAGACAAACATGTGATCATCTGAGATATAAACTGGGTGCCAGGCTTAACTGTGAGTCTCTTATAATTGGTTCTCAGATGTGTTATTACAAATGTGGAATTTGTTTTGTCAGGTTATATGGTGTAAAGGGACAACATCCTGACTACACCCGAGATAGCCTGCATTCAAGCAGTAACAGTGGAAGTTAGAGGGGGCAGGTAGGGGATGGAGGAAGTGTGAAGCATTTATCATCTGTGTCTTCCCTAGGGAGAGTGGAGGATCAACTCATTGTTATAGCTGAGAAGAACATGGAGGATATTTGTCAACATGTGGGCTGGGGTGATCCTGTGCTAAAGTAAGCCTGGTATGGCTAACCAGGTTTACTAGTAGTGCCTGACTTTGACAGGTAACAGTGACCATGGCATCTCAGCCACTGGGTGATTGAGTTAAGTTGGGTAGGGAGAGGGTACCACAGAATTATCTGACTGGCTCAATCTTATATGATTATTACCTTGAAGTGGAAAGAATCAGCTCCTTAGGCTGATTAGGCCCTTGTTCTGACTAGTGATTATGGAGGACAAGATCTGGATTTTGTCAAGTAGGAGAAACATATAGGAAAATAAAGTATATGAAGAGGAACCCCTAATCAAATAGAAAAAAAAAATTATATCATGACTGAAGTATCTCACAGAATTTCATTTTATCTGAGATGCATCAGATTCAGAGTTAGTACATTTTTGTTGATGGGGGGGTGGATGGCTGGGTGACAGGGGCCAAAACTTATTCCTAAAATTGTGATTCAACTGTGAAAAAGAGAGTTTTAGTTGTGATAGTTTATCTGTTAGTTCAAATCCCATTGATCACAAGTTTGAGAGTTGATCACTAACACATTACGCATTAGTCTTGGAGCTGATTAATTTTGTAGTTAAACATTAACTTTGATACTTTTTGCTTTGGTAGTCTTTGCTTTCACTTTTTAATCAGCTAAACTATTAAATGAAAGGAGTAGAAGTCATATAATATTTGTATTCCATTCTAGTAAAGCAAGATTCATTGTTATCAGATTGGTTCGTATCATATAGTTGAATGTTCCCATAAGCATAAGTCACAATATTGAGTCAAAAAGCTCATAGAACTTATCAAGTTAAATTTTTGTACTTTATTTGTTGTTACAGCAATCATCCATTTATCACAGCTGCATACTTATTGACCTCTTACCACTAGAATCAGGGACAAATCCCAAAATAATCATGGACATCAGGGACATTTTTTAAAATATTAGTACTATTAGCTTGGGAAGCTAACAGCATAAGACACATTGACTTAAGAAGCATTTTTTGAAGCAAATATGTATACAACTCACATTATTGTCATTATTTGCTAAGTGTAAATCACTACCTTTTCACCATAAATCACCAGTTTTAGGAGGGATTAGAAGGGAAGGAGTAAGACTTTGAGCCAAAATCATTGATGCCACCAAAATAAGGGAGAGATGAGAGGTATATTCAATAAGCAGTAAGTGTACATATCACAAATCACTGTAAAATGATGATATATTAGTTAAATAATCAGGCATGTTCTGCACAATTTACAATAATATGAGTTCATTTACTTTGTTCTAAAGTGAACTTGTATCACTTAAGTACCGCCACACATTAAAATTCTACAAGGGCAGGATTAGGGTTCTTCAAGGTTTTACTCTTTCTTGATTCTTAATGTTAAGAGAGTCATTGCTTCTCATGAAGGAATGAATATTGGGTCTTCTCCAGAATTTTACCCCCCCCCCAAAAAAAATAAATAAATAAAGGCATAACATCATAGCCTGAATTCCTGATATATCACCCTGTGACAGGAGTGATATTTGTAGGGGGGTGTTTGGGTAGTTCCTCCCTTTTTCATTCTTGGCTATGAGCGGACTTGTTGTGCTTTAAGAGTTAGATGTACAAGAGTTATCTATGCATTCATTATTTTCCCTTCTTCTTCCTTACTCACAGTTAAGCATAGCAGTAGTAGATGGGTTTTAAGTGAGATTGGACACCATTGTATTACAAACCAAAGCATTGTTTGATGATTTTGACAATGGAAGTCACCAACATCAAGGGAATCTGGATGGAGTTTAGATGACATTTCTGCATCCAAGAAGTCCAGGAAGAAAGTTCAGAAGAACATAATAGATCCAGTGCAGGAAGACAATGAAACTTTAACTGATATGGAGAAACCTGCTCCACTTACAGGTAATATTGTAAATTTTCAAACTGTAGTTGAGAGCAGTCTCATTTCAGTCAGCCGAAGAGTATCTACAATGGCTTTTGGATGCATTTTTAGATGGGGAGAGCTACACTGTTTACATTTTTTTTATTGAGAAGGGCTTCAGTTCATCTCCATTTCCCTCTTCCATTGTGATCCTTGACAATCAAGTATCCCCCCCCCCATTTTCCCTCCTTTTCCACAATTCCCGTTATCCTATCAGTCTAGGGCTGAAATTGGTCAATGTATGGCAATAGAAACACTGCCAAGTGTCCTGGATTGGCCATTACAGCTCACACCCCTCCTTCATTAAGCACACGGTAATAAAATGTGACTATGTTGACATTTTTGAGTTGTTGCAGTTTCCCAGTTTTGCAAAAAATAATCTAACATGGAGATATATATATATATATATATATATATATATATATATATATATATATATATATATATATATATATATATATATATATATACATACATACATACATACACACACACATATGACACCAGTATTAAGTACTGCATATGAGACTTTTAACTTTAAAAACAATGGCTTATCTGTGTACATGTCTGTGCATGAAAGAAGTGCATTTTATGCATCGTGTTGCCGAGTAAAATACATGACTTCTTCATTGGGACTAATTTGTTTGTCTTACCAGATTATTTAATTGCTGAATTTTATGTTCAGCTATTTGAAATTAACTAGACACTTCTATGTATTTGTAAAATCCATACCAATTTGTTGCCATCATCATTAATATGGGGCCTTAAACTTTTTTAAAGGTACTCTGAGCCATATTAAACATAGATAAAGCATGTGTCTTTTATATGTATGACCAACAGACTGTGAAGTTCTGTAAGATACTTGGAATAGTTGATCTTTGATGGTAGGTCATGTAAATCATAACATTTGAATGAATTACCTAAATTCTCTTCTTATCTGTCTAGAGTTTTCATCATCTTTATATCTAGCTTTACACGGACCAATAGCAGCCTTTCACCTGCCCTCTATAAAAGTATGGTTGGTATATGAGGCAGACTAATAGAGCCAATGAGTTTAAGAACCCAGCATAAATTGGGCTCCCTCTGTCCCTCTCTGTAATGTAGGTGAAGTACTCTATCAGCTTATTATCATCTTCTCGGGACAAGATAGATAACTGTACCATATAAATAAATTCAATGTTAAAAATAAACTTAACGGATGAACAGTATGCATGGGAGAAACAATGAGCTGGAGACATTTCTTGTACAGTTATGTTTGCTCTTGCTGAGAGCCAATGTTAAGTTGCAATGTATGGACCAAGTCCATCTTCTCCTGTTCTGTCAGTGATTTCTTAAATGTTCCTTCCTACTATTTTCAAACAGTAGTGCATTTTTCCCTGACAGCCTGTTATGAAGCATTCACTAAAGTGGTAATATAAGCTTCCTGCTGTATCACATCTGACAATTAGGTTAAGACCTCAGAACTAGACTTCCAAAAGGTTCAAAGAGATTACAAATTCCATTTAAAGCTATCTTCAAAATGTTCTACCCTAGGGAATGGCACATTTCCTCAACAGCTCCTGTAAAGAATAAACATTTCACCAAACAGCTGTGATCCTAACTATTCTGTCTCATGCACCTTAATCTAGATACCATTCACAAAAATGATTAGAAATTTCTTATCATCTGAATGAAATAACTGTAGAATAGGTACCTTAGTTTTTAACTTAAGCATCCTTACAAGCTATCCTTGTAGCAAACATAAAACAAAAGTTACCAGGAACCCCTTCTCACACATCATTTTTTTATGCAGAGAATAGTATAGTTTGGTATACTTATGAAGGTGCACACATACTGCTTTATACCTTTAACTTACCTAGACATGCCTAGGAGACTTAGACTCCTTCTATGAGAAGGAGCAGCATAAAGGTAATATTGATGTCTAGATATCAGTGGCAACCAAATAAAGTGGAACCGTACAAATACTTCTGCTATACATTTTGAGTTTCGTATCTAATTCTTCTACCATAGCTAGCAGGCTTTCCCACAATTTTGGAAGCAACATCCTTCTTACAGCCACATAGCTCTCTACTGAAGGTAGAAGAAAATTGTTTTTCTCTGTCAAATATAATAATATGAGCCCTTTCACTAGTTACTTATTACAGCCTGGCATGTCTTAGCAAGAAGCATTCCTAACATCTTCATGTCTGCTTTCTGTCTGTTAAGATGAAAAACATCTACAAAAACACCTGTAACTGTTTGAAACCAAGCCAAACTGACTTTTATCAGAATTGAGCTTATAGCCTACCAAAACCTCAGATGTTTTACACCCTTTCCCAAGCCCCTTAAATGAACATCTGAGATTCGTATGACATATATGTATATCATCAGCAAACATACTGGTTGTAACTCATTAATGCCCTCCAACAATCGATTAAGTAGGATGTTCATGACTTTTAACTGTCTGGACTGCAGAAGAAAATTTAAATGTGAAAACAATTTTTTTCTGGCAAGAAAAACAAATATTTTCACTTCTTGTTGAGCTAGTCATTTTCTCACATTTAATATGCTCAAATGTGGTTTCAAGCATTATCAGCTTATGCAGGCCAAGGCAGCCCACAGACCTAGTGCTACAGGTACAATTCACACCACTAAATGATTAGCACTGATGGCCTTGAGTTAAGGCAGGATCTGTCTGCTCTTATTACTTGAATTACCCCAGATCTCCTTATAATTATAAGCAAACTCTGTCCTAAATGAAAATATTAGCAACAAGAAATGGCATCCCTGCTTAGTGCCCTTACCAACATCAACTTTGCCAGAAATATTAGGCCCTGACTTACCTATAAATGAACCCAAATAAAAGCCCACTAATATTTCAGCTGAGTCCAAGGTGAATTACATTACTCTTTTTATGCTGAAAACATAATGCCACTACAGATGACAAAAAGCTTCCTCAGCATCCAGTTTTACAATAGAGTAACAATTTTCCATGTATTAATTAGAATACAAACTGACATACACTCTTCTGATATTATCAAAAACATGATTAGTTGTGATGAAACTACACTGAACCTTTTCTGCATGGTAAAGAACAATGGGTTGCATCCTATTTATTTATTATTTATTGACATTTGTTGACTGGGAAAGTCCACTGGGCCCAATGATCCATTTTCAGTAGAGTACCGTGGAGAAAAGCTCCATACAATCACTGAAATTTTTAAATAACATCAGCTTAACTTTGAAAGTCATGAACGTTTTTACACAATACAAAGTAAGTAGATATACAAGACAAATACATATTATAGAGGTATACAATACAGAAAAATAAACCCAGTGTGTTAGATTTTTAGTAATTCTGTTTGTATATTCTCATAAGTAAGAATACTGTTTAATCAATTCTGTGTATTCAGCCACAGAAATAAAGAAAGAAAGAGAGATTGGATATGAAGACAGATAGTGTAAATTGCGACTATATTAAGTTAGTAAAAGTATTTGTAGTGTATAGTGGGCAAAACATTTAAGGTGGTTTAATTATATGACTACAAGAACAGACAAGGTTATTGAGATTGTGTTGTTTTAGTGCAAATTTAAATGTTTTTAATGAGTCTAGTTGAGTAAGAGAGAGAGGGACCGCATTCCAAAGTTTTATTATTCTAAATACTCACCAAAACTTTAGGAAGAAGGCAACTAATTAGGTTTAGAAGAGTTAAGTATTAATGATGTTAATGGTTGCTTCCATTAAAATAGAATGTCTCCATGCTCTAATGCATATATAATAGCTTTGCACAGATTACAACACATGGTGTGCCCCTCTGCTTTATAATTTTGTAATAGCAGACCATTGACTGTTTGTTTTTACCCATTTTAATAGCCTAACTGCTAGCTGGACATCTGACAGAAATTTCATTTGCTTCTCTACAGTCATTTAAGGTGTAACTAAGTTAAAGAAACAATTTGCAGACCTTATCTGAATGATCCTTTCTGGGAATTTCTTATACATTGTTGTAAGAAGAGTTGAAATATGTCTAAGACCTTAGCCCGACCAAATACATAATTATCAGTGGACTCTAATTTCATTTTGATATATATATATATATATATATATATATATATATATATATATATATATATATATATATATATATGTGCAGCTGAAGCAAACCATATGCAAGAGATAAAAGTATGTATCCCAATCATAAATCAACACTAATGTTTAGGGAAGAGGGTCATCTACATTAGAATAGAGGAATGAAACCCTAACTATGACATGGGTGACCTCACTGCTGGATCTGGCTGGAAGGAAGATGACTGAAACTTTGCCTGCCAACATGCCTCTTCTGGGGAGTGGGGGAGTGCAGAATGTTCAGTGTGCAGGGCTATTTCATGAGACTTAATGGTGATAGTGGGTAATAAAAATGAAGCCACTGCTACAGTAGTTGGGTCGGTGATAAAAAAGGGATAGCCATCACATAAGTTGACATTTTCTTCTTGACGCCATTGTATGCCCATCTGGATGATGTCAGCCTCACATATTTGTGGAATGTATTTAGTAAGCAAAATCTCTGTCTTGGCTACAGTAGATGTCTATAGCTTTTCCATAGCAATCCCCAGTGTGATGACCTCAGATGGAAGAAACCAACTATAGTGAAGCTGTATAGGGGAGGCTAGGGACCTGATGTTAGTGGGCAGCTAGCCCAAAAAATAAACAATGAACAATGAAAAGTCATGCATGTTTTCAGTTTAATTTCTTGATAGTGGTAACACCAAAATATCCCCAAACTATAGAAAAATAATAACCATAATAAATGACACATCACAAACATTCCCTGCCAACAAACACACAACATGAACAAGTCTCCATACCAGAAGTATGACAACAGATATTATGAGTTCTAACACTTTAAAAATCAAAGTGTGACTCCATCAGAAAGCAGTGAATTTAAAAACATGCTGTTACACATTTAAAAGTATTTGTCAGAGCACCCCATTCCCTGGCTTATTATATATACTAATGTCAAGATTTCTGCTCATCTAGGAAGTGAGGTATTCCATGATACCACAATTTTTCTTTCAAAGTCAGTATATATTCACCATAGTCAAACATAAGATTTTAAAATGTCTGAGCATCACACTTATTGTTTCTGACATTTTATCAAGTATCTAATGAAATTACAACTCAACTCTAATGTGAAATTATGAACAATCAATACTAAAACAAGTCCTTTTGAAAGGGTTTCTCTTATATTCTCAAGCAAGGGGATTTGGAGAGAAAGACTGTACCCTAACCATCCAAATACAGGTGCTCTTAGTTTCTGAAACTCTAACCATATTATTAGAGCTCAAGTACTGGCTTTATTTGATTGGATTCCACTCTAGCAAGTTCTGTTATATTTAGTACGAAGCTATCTCCAACCGGGGTCTTTTGTTCAAGGTTCTGAGAGGTGTGAGATAGAAGCTTTTCATCAAAAGAGATGAAAAAAAGATTTTATTTAAATTCTGCTTAAATGTTTTAAGTTACACTTACAGTGACCCATGTTCATAGGTTCATAGGTAGGTACTAGGCTATCGGCCCAAGGGCCTACGTAAGCCTAGCCAACAAGATTCCTTGGCTTACGTCACCCAAGAAAGTTATTTTCCTGTGCCACTGTCGAGCAGAGACACAGAAGTGATCCCCAGGGTATATTTCTTATTTCTCATCCACTCATCAAGATTTTTCTTGAAGAGTGCTAATGAAGAACTTTGCTTGACATAGATGGGTAGCCTGTTCCAGAGTATGGGAAGTCTCTAGGACAGGAATATATCCCTCCAGCATGTCCTGTTTATTGTGGTGACAAGGTTTAGGTGCCTAGAGCGTGTAGCTCAGAGGGATTTGGATTTCTTTAGGTGAAGCATGTCCAACAGCTCTGGGTGTGACATAGCTTTATATGTTAGGCAAAGATCACCTCAGAGTAGGCAGTATGCTATGGAGTAAAGCTGGAGTTTTTTTGAGATGGTCAGTGTAGGGCATTTGTTTGAGGTCAGTAATCCTTTTTGTGAGGTACTTCTGTGGCCTTTCCAGCTGCTGTAGATGTCTTGTGAGGTACATTCCAAAAGGGGCGTTGTACTCTATAATGGGTCTAATGAGTGTCGAGTAGAGGGGAACAATGACCTCTATTTTCCTGTATGAGAACCCTTTTATGATGAGGTGTGCCATGTAGAAGAACTTCCTGACTGCTGTGGTGATGTGACTATCAAAGGAGAGACTACTGTCCACATGGGTCCCAACGTCTCTTATCACACATTTGGTGTTAAGTAGATTGCTGCCTATGTTGTAGTTCATGGGTACAGATTTTTTTAACAAAGGGGATGATGCTGCACTTTTTGACATTGAGCTTGAGGCCATGGCTCTGACACCAGGCATCTGTCTCAGTGAGGCCCTTCTGTAGGATGTGCATATCATTTGGGGACTTGACTATAGCTCCTAGTTTGCAGTCATCGGCCTTCTGTGTTAGCCTGTACTTCAGAGAAGTAGATACCAAACAGGAGAGATCCCAGGATGGAATCCTGTGGTACTCCACTTGTCACTGCATTGAGGTCAGATTTGGAGTCTGCAACTTTTACAGTGCGGGTTCTGTCTGTGAGCCAGTTGGCAACTCATCTTGTGACGTAGGGATTTATACCTAGTTTAGTGAGTTTAGCTATAATTCCAGAATGGGGGATGGTGTCGAAAGCCTTGGCAAGGTCCAGATAGGCTGTATGAACCACCTTACCCTCATCTACGGCTTTGGTGACTGCCTCAAAGAAGTCAATCAGGTTCAGGAGGCATGATCTGCCTTTCACAAACCAGAACTGGGTGGGATTCAGAGTTTTGAGGTTACCAATGTCTTTCTTCATGAGTTCCATGATGATACGCTCCATGGCCTTGCAGACCAGGCTCGTCAGGCTAATAGGTCGATAGTTCCCAGGATCAGTGGTGGCTCCCCCTTTGTGGAGTGGGATAACTGTTGCTGTGTGCCATTCAGTGGGCACAAAGCCTGATGTGAGGCTATTATTGAAGTTGGTGCTTAAGTGGGGAGCCAGTTCATTCTGAAGATTGTGTAAAACGCAGCGTGGGATGTTGTCCAGTCCCATAGATGCTGTGTTTTTGACTTTAGAAAGTGCAGCTTTTAACTGCATAGTTGTGATTACAGGGACTCTGCATTCTTCCTGTATGGATATGGGCCCTTTAGGGGGTGAGGGGGGTAAAGTTAACACTGAACCTATCAGCCAGGATGTTGGCAATATCAATTGGTTCTGTAATTTTCATGCCGTTGTGCTGTAACTCAGAGCAGATCTGTGTGTTGCCATCGAGATTCTTGACATAGCTATAGAATGCTTTGTGGTTGTCCTTAGAAATAGTGGTGATTTTGTTTTCATAGCTAGCTTTGGAGGATCTTATAAGGGATCTCAGCTTCTTACTGATGCTGACCAGGGAGCACCTCCACTAATGGGATTTTGCTCTCTTTTGCAACAGTTTCTTTATTCTGTTGTACAGTTTATTTATGGCAGGGGACCACCAGATTGGCTTCCTTTATTTGGAGGATAGTGTCTTGGTTCTGTTTGGGATAGCACGCTCCATGCACTTGTGTAAGTGTTTATAGAGTGCATTTGTGTAGGATTCAGCAGTTGTAACTGTATTGTCCATCTGCATGGGTGTCATGAAGTTCACACTTCTGTCTTAAGGAGCATGAAGTTGGCTCTGGAGAAATTTTTTACTATGGTTTCTTTAATGGGGGGTGGGGGCGGGATGTGGATATCAAGGGTGATTAGCTTATGGTTGGATCAGACCAATGAGTTGACTTCATGTGTGGAACACCAGTCACTCATGTTGGTAATGACTAGGTCTAGGATATTGTTGCCCCTGGTGGGGGTGTAGATAAGTTGATCCAGGGCATTGGAGTTTATGAATTCCAGAAAGCATTGTGCTAAGGAGTTGGTACACAAGTAGTTTTCCGAGTTAATAGTGGGGTAGTTGAAGTCGCCCATTATTAGGGTGTTTGGTTGAACCCTAATATTTTCCATTACATCAAAAAAAAGGAGTGGGAATCCTGGGGCATGGTGGGGGATCTGTAGCAATCTACAATTTGGATTGCAGTTTTGCCCAGAGTTAGTTGCACTTGGATAACCTCGGATGCATTATGCTGAGCAACTAGCCTGGAGGTGTGGATATCCTTAATGAATATGGGCACACCTCTGCCTTTGGTGTTTCAGTCCAGGTTAGATGGCCGAAAAGTGTGGCATGAGTTATAGGCTGGTAGTGCAGGGGTTCTCTCTGGAGCCTTGAACCAGGTCTCAGTCACCGCACAGATATCGATGTTCTCCATTTTAAGGAGTGCCTCGAGGGAGTGCATTTTGAGATTTACAATTCTAGCATTGAGTAGTATTACCCTTAGTTTTTGCTTGCCTGTTCCTGTTATGGTGGTGAATTTGTCATTTGAACCTTGCCTAAAAAAGGCACTATAGGAGCAACAAGAGCCTTAGCCAGTATCCGGAATCCCAGGGGTGACAGGTGCAGGCCATCTGTGGCAAAGCATGTGGTGATATCTTTTTGTACTTTTCTGCTTTTTTCCATGTTTTAGCCAAGAGGATTTTGCCATTCTTTTTACATTATTCTGTACTTCTATTTTCAAAAGTAAAATTAGCTCATTTAGATATTTATTACAGTGTTACCAGTAAATTTCTGCATAGTCTGTAGCCCTAGTCTGTGGTAGGATTACAGCTGTGACAGTATTGTATATTCTGCTGCAGGATTTGTGCTTCAGTACTTTATATAGTTCTATATACATGCTTGAAGTTGCATTCCAATGTCTTTCTGTTTAGCTTGTTACAGTTTTTACCCTGTTCTTTGAGTCTGCTCCAACCTGCACTCAGACATTAAGCTATAGGTTTCTAAAATTCTAACCAGAATTCTAGAGGTCTTCCTTAAAATTTTCCCCAGCCCTCCTGTACTTGTCTTGTTGTAGTTTTAAAAGGCTATGTCTCTGGCTTCTGCCACTTAGGATAATCTTACTTCCAAAGACCCCCCTTTCATTGCTATTGTTGGTTGTGTGATGTCCCACCTCTGGACCAGTGATCAAGGAGTCTCAATCCTCACCACTGACACAGGTGGGGAATGCTCACTGTTAGAAAATTAGATACACACAGCATTTTCAGATGCAGTCCACTGCACCAAGTACAATTTCCCTTAAGAGCACACAGAGAAGCCAGACCTGAAATAAGACTCCTCACTAACCACTATAGAGTGGAGTCTTTAGCAGGGTGTTCCAAGTCAAGTCCACCAGCACCCTCTTTGTGAAATCAGTGGTCTCAGTGTCCCTGTTCAAAGTAGCTGTCACACACACTCTGAGTTTTGATTTTCTCACACAAACATCCACCTGGGAAAGGCTGGCATAACTTACCCACTCTGCCACCTCCACCCAGACTGTAAGGTAGATTTACTACCACCAGAAGACCTGAAGGCAGCAACTTTAAGGCTCTTACTAGTGTGCCAATTATACTTAGTAAAATTAATGCTTATACAAAAGGTAGTGTTTAACCAAGCAGCAAGACTTTCAGGAACATGGAGCCACAGTTCTGCTAAATAAATACAAGTACTCTCAAAGGGTAAATATTTTTTAAAACACCAGCTGCAATGAAAGGTTTAGATATATTTAATAATCAATAATAAAGAAAACATGAAAATACTGATTATCTATTTACAATAAACACTAGAGTTTCAAACACAGGAAATATAAAAAACAACACAGGTGGAAAGACTCATACAGATACAGAAAAAAACAACATTTAGCTAATCTCAATATATTTTTTAACTGACTGAAGAATTAGTGTACCCTAGTTACTTACTAAAGTAAGGCAAGATGAAAGTGGATGACTATCTTGTAAGGTCCAAAAACAGGGTTTACTCCTCAAATTGCTCACTAGTATTCAAATACAATTTCAGTGCAGTGTCAGTGGTGAGGATTGAGACTCCTTGATCACTGGTCCAGAGGAGGGACATCACACAACCAACAATAGCAATGAATGACATCATGACATCACATCTGGTCACCTGACTCTGTGGTTCCAACTACCCTCTCACTACAAACTGCGCCAAGATCTGGCTCTGATGTGTCACCATACAGACAGAACTGTTCTACTGTTCTCAACCAGTAAACTTGTAAATATGTATTATATGTTACTCTATGTTCCTGTTTAACTTTGTTTAATTTTTGCTATTTTGTATGTAAAATCTGCTTACTTTGGTTCTATTTCTACTGTGTAATGTATTTCATATTATGGAGCCCTTACTATGTATTGTGGAGCTTTTCTCCCCTGACCTCCACTAAAAATGGGCTCCTTGAGCCCAGTGGACCTCCCTGGTTATCAAACTGCAAATAAATAATAAATAAATAAAATAAATAGAACTTTAGCTAAAGTTTATTACAGCATCTTGAAACTGTTAAACAATTCCAACACTTTCATCCTTCCTGCAGAAACTAACAAGCCATTCTCTTGTACCCCAGAGTAGCAATTAATTCACCACTTAGGACAACAGAGCAGGATCTCAGCTTAGGCTTTTTTACAGACATTACATCTCTGGTTGCATTCAGACCTGTGAGATAAAATCTTTATGGCCTAAACCATGTCATTTAATTTCAGGCTATTTTTTCTTTTTATCAGTTGAGCTGAGCTTAACCCCTTCGCTTCCAGTATCCTCTATTAAAATATATACATTTCATCAGTTACAGCAATACAGTCTGATATACATGTATATTTCTTTTCTGTCTAGCAGGACCCACTGTTGATACATTTTTAACACAAGCAACTTTAAAAAATACATTTGACACAAGTATCTGTACTAATCCATTTGATATTCAAATGACATATAATTCTTTTTAAAACTCCATTCAGCTATGCTTGCATTTTTACACATGCACTGCCCTACTCCTCCTGGGCCAGCTGGCACTACCTCACATCATCGCAGGTTGTATAATACATTTAAGTACTTTCCCACCCATTATTTTCTATATGCTCTTGTTCCCACCCCACATAACTAACTCTACTCTACTCCTGTAGCTATGATATTTGTTCTCTAGTCAGTATTGATGTTTACATTTATTCTATTACTTGTAGGTTTCTTCTTATTGTATTAACTGTTATGACTGCTTTTCTAAATGTGATTAGTTCTACTTTTTCTGTTTACATAATATTAATAACTCTCTGTACTAAGATTGTTACTGTTAAATGTTGAAAATACCTTCTGTTGGAGCTTTTCTCCCCAGGACTCCATTGAAAACGGGTTCTTTTTGGCCCAATGGACTATCCTGGTAAACCAACGGCAATAAATAAATAAAAATAAAATAAATATAACCATAATACTAAGTGTCCACCCAGCAAACCAGCATTGGACTTGAGTAAACCTCCCTTTCTAAAAATTTTCTCCAGGACATTACACCGCAATAATATCAAATCTTAACAAAAACTAACCTATTCTAATGCCAAACCCCAGAGACCACCCAAGGACACCTCTGTATAACCCAATCCACAACCTGTAATAACCCAGACAAATACAGGTTCAGAGAACATGGATATGCCATTTCCAAATGTCTTCATAGCCAGGTTGGTAGAGATGGGCATCCAGAGACAATGTAGCAATTGTCACATGTTCACAAATAATCATTTAATCCTTAAAGAAACAAACTCAGTATGCAAGAGATGCACATCCACAATTTCACTGGAGGCAAACATCTCACAGACAGGTAAGGTTGTCAAGAGCACACACACACACACACACACACACACACACACACACACACACACACACACACACACACACACACACACACACACACACACACACACACACACACACACACACACACACTATATTTACCAAACATAATGTCTACCACATACATAGATTAACCTATACTGAGGCACTAAAGAGCAATCCTCCTAAACCTTAAAGGCCTCCTAAGCCTATAAACATCAATGGCTATCTTAGTAATCACTAAAGCACTCACCAAAAGCAACACCAAACACTAAACATATGTCTACACACAGTGGAGCCCTATAAACAAAGCCCTGTTAAAGGGAATTGGTAAAATGAGTTCCATGATCACTATTGATAGTACAAGATACACCAAATCTAGATATAAATTCAAATATAAGTTTTTTTAACAACTGTTAAAAATCTGCTTTTTTGGCTTGTGTAAGCTTTCACCAAGGCAGAAAACATGCATACCACCATCAATATAAATAGTAAATTATGGACCTTTGGCATCTAGATGAAGTCCAGCTGCACAGTAACAAAAGGTCCCCAAGGCAGTGGTAAGTATGCAGCCCTAATGTTTGCATTTTTGCTAGCATACTGTTTTAAACACACCATACAGTTATTAACATACTGACATATCAAAGAGGAGAAATGAGGGGCATACCAACTCTGGGTAATTTGATTAAATAATGCTGGCTTACCTGTATGGGCTGGTAAATGATATGGCCTTACCTGGTAAGGTAGCAAGGAGGCAGGCACCACCAGTCAGCCATCATGATGTCACCATAACCCATCTTTGGATTTACTGCTTCCATCTTTAAGCCACCTCTGAACTTTTCCCTGTGGTGCTTCAGGTCTATATTATATAATCGAATAATAACAATGTTGAACGCTCTAATGAGCAAAAATGCCGGAACTCAAAGTTCTGTTATTGAGATTGTAGTGCTGTGAAGATAGTTGCCCTTTCCTCACTATAGTGTGATCTCGGAGTTGGAATATATATTTAGTGGGGGGTATGGGGGGTGCAGCCCTCCACAATAAGAATTTTGAGTTTCTGTATTTTTGCTCATTAGCATTCAACATTGTTATTTTTCGATTATATAATATAGACCTGATGCTTCAGTCTAGAAAGCTGATACTTTCTTAATGTCAAACACATCATCACTGTTAGCTTTTTGCAATAACACTACATATAATTTTCACAAATTCCTTCTACAACTTGCTTAGTTGTTTGATCTGCCAAATTATTTTTCTTTGAAACAATATATATACCCTTTTGATGGGCACTAAATTTAACTACTGCTAATTCTTTAGGTAACAAAAGAGTCTCTAACAGGCTGTTGACATAAAAAGAATGTTTAATCCGAGTTCCTGCTGAGGTTAGAAATCTTCTTTTTTACAAAGGTGTCCCAAATCATGTACTACACCAAAAGCATAATGACTGTCAGTGTAGACATTAGCAACTTTGATTTGGGTAATTCACAAGCCCTTTGTAGGGCCACTAACTCCACTATCCAGGCAGAAAATACATTTTCTAGTCTTTGTTAAAGCAAAACATCCTCACTGGTCCAGATAGATATTCCTGTGACCAAATTTTCAATTCAATCTCTTTCACAGGAACCACCCACAAATAGGTCCAGTTCAGCATTGGGTATAGGAGTGTCCTAGGAGAAAGCAGGTAATTAGTCACACACACACACACACACACACACACACACACACACACACACACACACACACACACACACGCACACCATCCTCAGCAGTAGGTAACAAATATGCAGGATGTAGAACAAGACAGCAAATGAGTGAAACAGATGGATCAGAAAAAAGAAGTTCATATTTAGTTAGCCATGCAGTCAAGAGGGGTTGAGTTTTCATTTTAAGTAAGAGATGATAAAGAATGCGAGATGACTACTTTAGGATCATACCCGAGCAACAGTGATTGTAAAAGATTGACGAGAATGGTGGCAGTGGCCACCACCCTTAAATATAAGCTAATGGACAGTAGTTGTCCCCATGTTCTATGGAAACACTCCCTGAGCAAATCCATTTTTTTTTCATGACAAAATAAAGTGAAAGTCTTTTCATAATCTGGTAGCCCTAAACATGGACCAGTAGCTAAAGCTTGCTTTAAATTTTGAAATTAATTCTTTAATTTCACTCCAAAGGGAGGGGCTCTGGTGTATTCTGTTTTAAATCATTTGTGAAAGGTTTAGCAATTTCTGCACAGTAAGAAATCCATTGTATGCAATATCCTGTCATACATAAGAAAGATCTAAGCTGGCACTGAGTAGTTGGACATGGGGCAATACAAGATAGTAACATCTGCCTGCCACCCTGAGATATCAGATGAACAAGACAGTGTATCTGAGATGACCATAGCTGTAACTTTTGTCTTCTCAACACCTTATGTCCTTTTTTTTTTGGCAAGGATAGTTTAAAGATGTGTTGTATTCTGCTGACACTGCTTGAAAGAATCAGATTAATAAATCATCTACATAGTGCATTAAAACAGATCCACCTGGAGATGTCACATATTCCAAATCCGTTTTTAGAATTTGAGAAATTAATGAAGGAGATTTAGTGTATCCCTGTGGTAACCATGTCCATGTATACTGCTCTCCCTTATAAGTAAAGGTGAACAGAAACTGCCTTTTAAGGTGCTTAAGTATAGAAAAGAATACTGAACACAGATCTATCACAGAAAAATATTTTGCTGTAGGTGGTATGTAACTCAATACTGTTACTGGATTTGGAACCACAGGAAAAGTTTGTAATACTGCATTGTTTACAGTACTCAAATCTTGCACAAACCTAGAATTTTCTTTCCTGGCCTTTTCACAGGGAGAATTTGAGTGTTATAAGGGCTTTTAGCTGGCACTATTATTCTTTATTGTATCAAAGGACTGAATTACAGGTTTGATTCCCTGCTCTGCTTCTGGTTTTAGTGGATGCTGTGGAACTTTAGGCAGAGGTTTGGATGGATTTAATTTTATTTTTATTGGCATGGCAAATTTTAATATACGTACTTCATTAGCATGTTTAGCCCATAAGTTAGCAAGTACCTGCTGTAGCAGTTTATCAGCTATCGTTATTGTTCCTCAGCTTCTGATTAGACTGCTAATACGTTCCCCTCTGATTCTGTTGGAACATCCAAATACACCCCTTCAGGTGTGCAATAGACAGTGCAACTCAGTTTTCATAACAGGTGTCTCCCTACCAAATTTACCGGTGAAGTAGTACTCAAAAGGAAAGAATGTCTTTCTTTAATTGGTCCTAAAGAAATAGGTATAAGTTTTAAATCACATAGCAGTAGTATTTGTTACTCCAACTGCCTTTACTATATGTTTTGATGCAGGTATCTGACTATCTAAGGTAACTTCTAATACAGACCTAGTGGAATTTCATTTGAATTTATTTCTACCTTAAGATAGGGACCCTTTTGATCTATCTGCAGCAGATGATTAAGATTTATTTCTGTTTTATTTTTTTGACATTGTCAGTATGGTGATTCCTGACTCCTTGCAATTTAAAGTGGTGGTGGAGGAAATCCACCATTATTATAATTTGTCTGCCATTCAGTCCTGGTATCTTGGACTCTCTGCACTCACTTGTGTGGGAATTCTCCTCTCCAATGTCCTGCTTCACCACAATTGAAGCAAGGACCATCAGATGAGGCAGAAGGGGCACTGTCAGCTCATTGTTGCCAACCAGCTGCACCTTGTTCTCCTTGACCAAAACTCTTACTAAATCCTCTATCCATTCCTCTCTCCCTTTCTCTGCATCTTCTTCATCCCATTGGGCCTTCTAACTGTCTTATTTGCAAAGTTAACAGCTTATCCTCAGTATCCTTTTTCCATTTTTCCGGACAGTCAGTAGAGTGATTTGCAGCACTTAAGGACTAGATTTGGTCCTCATTAACATGACAAACAGATGCACTACTGCAACTCTCAGACCATAATTAGTCAAATCTAACCACAAATCAATTACCTTCAAACTGGCAGTAACACCAGAACTCACAAAGGGTGAAGTTAGATTAAAAATCTTCACCAAAACAAACTATACGCTCCTAGGGGAAGGTATAAATGGCTTCTATCCCCCCCACCTAGCTGGAAGTGGAAAATACACCAAAGTTTACACTGAAGCCCTGTACATTCACTTGTTTAAGTGTATAGACTCAGCTGTTCCAGAGAGTATCAAAGCCAGAATCAAACATATTTCAGAAGAACATAATGGTTAAAGTCGTCACCTTATAATCACAATGTACAGGGTTCGATCCTGCCCTTGGGTTATTGGCTAGGCTTAAAATGGCCCTTCAGGGCAATTAGCCTGGTATTCAACTATGAACTTTTAAAATTGTGTCATGTCACTTGCATAAAGAACTGAGCTATGTAGTCTATGTACTTACATAGGTAGGGGGTTCAATTCTCACTGCAGTCAACTGGTGTGTGTGTGTGTGTGTGTGTGTGTGTGTGTGTGTGTGTGCGTGTGTGCGTGTGCGTGCACGTGCATGTGTGTGTGCACGTGCGTGTGTGCGCGCGCGTGTGTGTGTGTGTGTGTGTGTGTGTGTGTGTGTGTGTGTGTGTGTCTATATAGCCAGGAGAGCATAACTGTAGACTTGAGCTGTGGTGCGTGCATTAAATACTGTGATCTGTAGTGTGTAAGACTAGATAGGTGGGGGTTCTAATCTCAATACAGCCCACTTGGTTTGTTTGTGTATGTGCATCTCCCTAGAGCAGAAATATGAATCCCACACTGAATTACAAACAGGTAAGGTTTTTAGTTGCATAGAGGCAGCTGTATTCACCAGGAAGAAGTATAGAATTAACTCAAAAAAGCCATCAATAAGCTGTATAACACAAAGAAGAAAATCATGGCAAAAATTAGGATGTGCAGCACCAAGCAGGATAAAATCACGTTTATTAAACTATACAAAGATCTCAGAAGACAAATAATGTCTGCCAAAGCCAAATGTGAGTTGAATTTGACCACCCAAGCAAAGGACAACCACAAGGCATTATTTAGCTATGTCTGCAACCTCAAAGGCTCATTGTAAATGGAGCCACCTATACTGAGCCAGAAGGTATAGCAAACCTACTGGTCAATACATTCAGCTCCAACTTTACCCCTCTCTCCCCCATCAACCTTCTCTCAGGAAATGCTATCAAATATAATTCCACCTGCAATCACTAGGGAACAGGTCCTTAATGCTCTCTATAAAGCCAAGAACACTGCATCAATGGGAGCAAACAACATTCCAGGATGTCTTCTAAATAGCATGAAACATGACATACCAGGGCCTCTGGAATTCGTTTAAGCTATAGCCTCCAAATAGGCTTCATGACGCATGAATGGAGAACAGCAACAGTCATCTCTCTGCACAAAGGCAGGCCATCTACAGACCATGGAAACTACAGATGCATAAGTATCACTAGTCTTATATGTAAAGCCATGAACAAAAATGGAAATGATTAATAGTGGTATAGTAATCCTCCAGACACTGGACCCAACCCAGTTTGGATTCATCAAGGGCAGATCATGCCTACACAACCTGGTGGACTTCTTTGAGAAGGTCACCAAAGCAATGGATGAGAACAAAATGGTTCACACTGCCTACCTTGACATGTCGAAGGCATTTAACACAATACCCCACTCAAGCATTGTTGACAAACTCAAGAGATTAGGTACAAACTCGTTCATCACACAGTGGATAGCCAAGTGGCTCATAGAGTATCCAGGAAGTTAGAATTGGGGAGTCCACCTCTACAAAGAGACTAGTAACAACTGGAATCCCTCAGGGGTCAGTCCATGGACAGCTCTTTTTTGTCATTTACTTCTCTGAAGTCAAGGCCAATGTCAGTGGTCTCTGGCTGACTAAATTTGCAGATGATTGCAAATTAGGAGCTGTCATTGAATCTCACACTGACACAAATGTTCTCCAGGAGGGGCTGACACAGACAAACACTTGAATTGCATTAGTAAGGAACTCTGCTCCACATGGATGGGAAGCCTGTACCAGAGATCGGGTAATCTCTGGGATACATACCTGTCTTTCCAGCAGGTTCTATTTATATCACATGAAGGCTTAGGTGTCCATAGTGTCTAAGCCATGAACAAAAACCAAATGCCAAGAAATGTATAATAGTTTCCTTTGGGAAGTCACCCCCCGGCAACTATTATACTGACAACACAACCCTTAGAGGTGACTCAGTAGTCAGAGACTTAGGACACAGTAATTTAGCATTTGACCATCATGTGTCTACAGTAGTGAGGAAATAATTCTATGTTGTGCAACTTATAAACAAAGGTATGGCATCTAAGTCCAAGGAAGTCATTGTATCTCTTCATTCAGCATTCATCAGACATGTCATTGAGTACAATGATTCCTTTGGTATGTACCTAACCAGGCATATCCAACAATTGGAATGTCCACAGAGATTCCTCACTTAAAGAATACAGAGCTTAAGTAAAATGTCCTATGCAGACCACCTCAAGGCTCTATCCCTGTGTCCTGTTGCCTTCAGGCTTTTGAGGGGAGATCTATGCCTGACATACAGGGCATTGTTAGACCACACTCTGATGGAGTTCCTGCATATCTGCAAAACAAACAGCACCAGAATTAACCATCCTAAAGACCAAAACCTTGCCTGTGATATAAATATGACCTGCTGGAGAGACAGGTATATATCCCAGAGATTACCCAATCTCTGGAACAGGCTCCTCATCCATGTGAAGCAGAGTTCCTTACTACTGCAATTTAAGTGCAACCTGACCAATTGGATGGGAAGCAGGAAATTCATTCCTGGTTTGGCACTTATGTCTCTAATGGACACAGGCAACCTGTAAATGGTTCATCTGCCATGTCCTAGCTTGTAAATGGTTTATCTTCAAAGCCCCTGCTTACACTTATCAAGGGTATCGAAACTTGTCAGAGAATTGGGATCCATGACTAGGTGTAAAAAGGCCCTTGTGGTCATTAGCCTAGTAAGCACCTATGAACCAGAGCCCAAAGTAAAAATGAGCTGCATTGGTGGGCATCCAGCACCAACAAACTTTATAACAAATGCAAAAAGCTGCTGCCTAATAAAATCAAGGCGAGGTCCCAACAATGGAAAAACAACCTCCTCAGCCTAAACAAGTAAATAATACAACATGTCACATCCTCTAAGGGTAAATTTGAGAATAATTTAGCAATCGCAGCCAAAGATAACCATAAGGCCTTTTACACCTATGTACATAGCCTAAAAGGTAGGACCAACGCATGTGCTGAACTAGTGACTAATGGTATCACACACACTGATCCCAGAAAAATAGCAAACCTGATAGACACAGATTTGACAAAAATTGCACTCCCTTGTCCCCTCCAAATGTATCACAAACCTTGCCCCCCAACTTCCTCCCCCATGCTACATATCCAACGATCAGATCATTAAAGCCTCGTCTAAGGCAAAAAACACAGCCTCTATGGCACCAGATAGCATCCCAGTCTGTCTTTTAAACATCCACAGTTTTGGCATAGCAGCAGACCCAGGGAATTATAGACCCACAAGTCTGACCACCCTCAACTGTAAAGCCAATGGAGCGTATCATCATGGACCTCATAAATAAAGACACAGACGACCTCCAAATCCTGTATCCAACCAAATCCAGCTTCATCAAGAGCAGATCTTGCCTGTTAAACCTCATGAATTTCTTTGAAAATGTGACCAGGGCCATTGACAAAGGCAAATCTGTGCACACAGCATACTTTGAGTTGGCAAAATGCATTTGACACAATCCCACACTCAGGCATTACTGAAAAACTTAGCAAACTGAATGTAAACTCTTTTGTTTTAAGATGGGTTGCCAACTGGCTCAGAAACTGGCCACACACTATCAAAGTGGGTGACTCCTCATTAACCAGCAGGCCTGTCACCAACAGGGTGCCACAAGTGTCAGTGCTGCCCCACTTACTGTTTGCTATATAATCTCTCAGAGGTTCAGGCCAAAACTAAGGGGCTGTGGCTGACCACATTTGTGGAAGACTGCAAACTGGGTGCAGTTATTGAATCCCCAAATGATGTCATTATACTTCAGGAGGGTCTTATACAGACCAACAACTGGTGTCTTAGTCACAGTCTCAAACTGAATGCAAAGAAATGCACCATCATTCCCTTCAGTAAAAACAATGTCCCTTCACAGTGGTATTAGATCTCTGATCACAAGTAGACTATGACCTTAACTTTGACCACTGTTTGTCTACTGTAGTACGAAAGGCTTTCTACATAGCACATTTGATTAGCAAAGGCATCACCTCTAGAGCAAAGGAGGTCATAACCCCTCTATACTTATCACTAATAAGCCCCATAATTGAGTCTAACACCCCTTTCACCATGTACTGTACAAAGCACCTGCAGCAATTGCAGAGACCTCATAGGTTTCTAACTAAGAAGATCAAGGGACTCCAGCACTTGCCTTACACAGACCAAATAAAGCCCCTGTCACTATACTCAGTTTCATATAGACTTCTTAGGGGAGACTTATGCCTGGCTTACAGAACTATCTCTGACCCAAACCTAATGAATTTGTTGCACATCCATAAATCAAACAGGACTAGAACTACCCATTCCAGAGACATTAATATGTCCTGCAACTTGAATAGGATGTGCTGGAGGGGCATATTTGTCTCCCAACAGCTGATGCATGTTTTGGACTAGACTGTCAATACATATGAAGCAGAACACCTCTATGATATTGTTCAAAAGGAACCTAGACGAGTGGATAGAGCACCATAAATTCATACCAGGAATAGTACCCAGAACCCTCCTGGACATGGGCAGTCATTACTTAATACAATCCTGGACATTGACTAGAATATCTATTGTATTACATTGGGATGAAATGGCTAGGCTTGAAATGACCTCCGGGTCGATAGCCTAGTAACCTCCTATGATCCTAAGTCCTTTCCATGCCAGTCTATAAGCACTTGCTTTATTTCATTTTGTACAGGGGCTTGCAGACCCTGCACAAAAGCAGCTGCAAAAGCTGGCTTAGCTTGTTCTTTTGGATATGGTATTTCTGAATGTCTAACAGACTCTGCTTTGAGATGACTCAAATAATCTGCAGGGGCTTCCCCTTTATTTTGCTTATGTACCTGTATCTTAGACAATCTGTCCTAGCTTGACATATATCTGTAATTTTATTTAACAACCCACTCATTTTATCTATTAGTGCATTTCCTGTGTGAGCAAAAGCTGTTATTTCAGCTTTTTTACATAACTTTTTTTTATTTCATTTGAAGTAACTACTCAAAGCAGCTAGTTTAAATCTGTCAAAGCAGGGTTGTAACATTCTGTTATTGTCTTTAATTCATTCTTAAACCTTAATAGATCTTTTCTAATATTTGGACAACTTTTGGACACAGTATGCAAGTCAGCAGGTGTCCAAGGGTGATGAACAGGCTCTCTATTATTAGCCTCCAATATTTCTCTAAGAGGTGCCAAAAGATCCTCTCCAGAGGCAATAATCTCTTGGCCTACCCTATCATGTGAGCATGTATGATGAACCACAGAAGTGTCAAACACTAGTGCTCTTGTTAGAGAGGTAGAAACTGGTTGAAAATGATAGGAAGAAAAAAAAGAAGAAACCTCCCTGATGGTCGATTTAGTGCCAACTTTACCCCCATCTCACCCCCCTAAAGGGCCCATCTCAATACCAAAAGATTGCCAAATTCCAGTACTCTCGGCCACACAGGTAGAAACTGCACTAGACACTGGACCAGATGACATCCCAGGCTGTGTACTACATGAACTACAAAATGAACTGGCACCTCATCTAAGTGTCATATTTAATCATAGCCTCACCACAGGCTTTGTGCCCACTGAGTGGAGCACAGCTACAGTTGTCCCACTCCACAAGGGGAGATCCACCTTGGATCCCAGGAACTACCGTCCCATCAGTCTGATGAGCCTGATCTGCAAGGGCATGGAATGCATTATCATGGAACTTATAAATAAAGACATCGGCAACCCTCAAACACTGGACCCTACCCAGTTTGGTTTTGTGAAGGGCCGATCTTGTCTCCTGAACCTGATTGACTTCTTCAAATCAGTCTCCAGAGCTGTGGACGAGAGCAAGGAGGTCCGCACAGCCTATCTGGACCTCACCAAGGCCTTTGACACCATCCCCCACTCTGGAGTCATAGATAAACTTACTAAGCTGGGTGTAAATCCCTACATCACTCGATGGGTTGCCAAAAGTTAATTACTTTTCACAGCTAACCCATTAATGTATGGAGATTTTTCAGTATAGTTTTCTGCTCGGGGGTCTGCAGCACTGGTAATTTCATATTAGACTACCCTGTTAGTCCTACTATCTCACTAAATTACTAGCCCTAGGCAATCAAGTGAGATATATTGCAAGGAAACTTGCAACCTACCCAAACATTATTACCATGCGTTTGTACTCTCCTGCACTGACAAGACAAACAGACTGGCTCTGCAATCTCCTTCTCCTTTGCTTCTACCCACTCCATTCACCCTTCGGGCTCACTCTGCTTCCCTACTCTGCCCCCAATTTTCACCCACCCCCACTACTCCTACCCTTATTCTAACCTCAGGTCCCCTCCCCCTACACTCAGCCAATCCAGATACATATTATCTTCATCCCCTCCCCTTCACTTCCTTCCTCCAATACTTAATCACCCCTCCCTCATTTTAAACCTTAAAGTCCCATAGCCTTTTCTATACTCCTCCCTCTTACCCTCTCACAGTCCCCTATCATCAAAGATCTTCCTTCACACACACTATCCAACTTCTCATGTATTTCTAATCATACCATGTCCCCTCTACTGACTCAAATCATTGTGTTCCTCACCATTCTTCTTCTAATTCCTTTATACCATGCTACCACTTATTCCTCTAACAAACTACTGCCTTCTTTCCTATCCCCCACCATCACTGCCAGCACCCATCCTCTCTCCCCTAGATCCCACTTTCACACTATATCCTCCTCTCTAATTCAACCAAACCCTCTGCACTATATCAAACTAAAACCTCTTTCCACTTCAATAAAATGCCACATACCTAAAGCAATACTGCACCTCCTAAAATTTTCTAAGAGCAAAACTAGAGCCCTACTCCAATTCCCCCTTAACTGCCTATGCTTAGCAGGTGACATACACCCTGACCCAGGCCATAATACCAGCAACAATCCATCTCCCCTTACTACCACCAATATCAGCAACCCTAAATATCTAAAAATTCTGACCATTAATCCCCAGAGTCTAAAGAACAAAATAGCCCATTTCCATACCTGGCTGTACCATACCCTACCTGACATAGTAGCTGTCTCAGAGACATGGCTAAAATTCAATATTCCTGACTCTGAAATTCTTCCCCCTGGATTTCAAGCTCTCAGACATGACCACCTAAATAGGAAAGGTGGAGGTGTAGCCTTGATCTACTCATGCCTACTCTCCAAAACCCTATTCCTCAATTCAGCAATGCTGAACTAGTCATAGGAATACTCAAAATAAATAACTATGAAGCATTTGAGTTATACCCCTATATATTCCCCCCTAGAAACAATACATCTACACACAAATACATTATACTATGGACCTCAACCAATATTAAGCTTGAGACTTACATCCTAGGAGATGTAAACATTGACTGGAACAAAACTGATAATAATAATCACACTATCTCTATCAACCTATATAATTTCAGTCAACTTACAAATACCATTACCAAACCTAATAAAAACAGCCCACCAGGCTCCATACTTGACTGGATCCTAGTCTCTCACCCTAATAAAATCTCCCATACGGGCACCTTACCAGACTCCATTAGTGACCACTTGCCAGCCTTTGTCCATAGAGCAAGTCCCTCCTCTCCTCACCAACACCAATATATCCACACACAAAACCTCTCAAACTTTAACCCCACAACTTTCTCCAATTCTTTCAAACTAATAAACTGAAACAATCTAAAAACTCTTCATGTAGACCAGGCTATTGAACATTTCAACTCAACCTTCTTAGCTACCCTTAACTCTCATGCACCCCCCTCCCCCACCAGAACAAAGCCTATAAAAACCAACTCAGCTGTTTGGCTTACTAAAGACCCCAAATACTTATGAAACAAAGGGACAAAACCTGGAAACTTTACCATCGTAATAAGAACCCAGATGCCCTTCTTAAATATAAACAACTCTGTAACCTAGCCAAAAAACATATTCTACAGGATAAAAAAGCATACTATACCAAACTTCAATCCAATCATTCCAAAAATCCCAAACAATTCTGGAAGTCAATCAACTCTCTTCTCAACCCTGGGGCCAAAAACATTCTTTGCCCTGACACTAGCAAGTCTGACCCAGAAATAGCCACGCTATTCAACTCCTTGTTTACTAACTCCAGAGCAGAACTCACCAAGACCTTCCCAAACAACAACTCCTCCCCCCTACTCAAACCATCTCCTCCATCATCCATCCCTTTCTCATCTCCCATGTTTCATCTTAAACCCATTTCCACCTCATATATAACTAAACTCCTCTCTAAGCTTAAGCCAGGCTCCAGTGCCCCTGACATCCCCTCACTCTTTCTAAAACTCACAGCAGATGACATCGGCATCCCCATTAGCATTCTCATTAACAGATCCATACAGGAATTTTATTTTCCTAAACTGTGGCATGCAGCCTTCATCCTACCCCTCCGCAAAGGAGGCAAAAATAATAGCATCTCCAGCTTCCAGCGCATAGCCATTCTCTCACCTATTTCAAAAATACTTGAGAAAAGCATCCACCTCCAACTCATGCCATTCCTTATAAATAACCAGCTCCTCACCCCAACTCAACACAGATTTTGTCCAGGCCATAGCACAATAACTGCTCTCCTTTTCTTTTCTAGACATAGTAAACCATGCCCATGACTCTGGAGAACTTGTATCCACAGTCCTCCTTGACCTCTCCAAGGCTTTTGATACTGTCTCCCATTCCCATCTCCTAAACCACTTTGTTAATCTTAATCTCTCACATAACACCCTTACCTGGTTCAGCAGCTACCTCTCTGTCTGATCTCAGGCTGCAAAATGGTAAACTAGCACCTCAGCCTTCCTCCCAACCCCATCCGGAGTCCCCCATGGATCCATACTTGGCCAAATGCTATTTAATATCTTTATTAATGAATTCCACACAGCCATTCCTAACACCAAGATAGTCCAAAATGCAGATGACTCAACTCTAGTCTGCTCTGCTTCTAACCTCCACATACTCCAACAAAAACCCAAACTGCTTTTTCCACCACTGAGAACTGGATGCTTCAAAATCACCTCTCTGTAAATGCCAACAAATCTAAAATTTTACTATTCTCTCCCTCTAAATCTCACCCTCTTGACAAAACCTCCTTCAACATTATCAGCCATGCCAACTCCACTATTGAAGTTGTTCCTTTTGCTAAACTTCTTGGGGTCACTGTTGATGAAAAATCTCAAATTTGCACCCATATTCAGCTAAACATTAAGAAAATACATCAGAAACTTGGCATGCTGTATAGGAACTCCCATTTTCCATCCCCTTCCACAAGATAGACCCTCGCCACTACCTACTTACTACCATCTCTGATGTATGGTGCCCCCCCTACTAAACAACCTATCTTCCTCCATCTCCCCTAAACTGGAATCCTGTTACAACAAAATCTCAAAGTTTGCCACCAAGTCCAAGTACTCTACCCACCACTGCATACCTCTCACCTACTGCAATAGCTAGAACTTCCCAACTACCTGGACTACCTCCAACTCACTAAAGCCCACAAGCTCATTTTTAAACCCATTAAGTGTCCTGCACTAACTAACATCTTACCACTATATACCCCTCACAAAACTCTAAGATCTGCTCACCAAAATCTCATTTATGTATACAAACCAAACCGTCCCTCAGGTCAGCTTCTCCTATCCTTTTCCTTAGCCAAAAAATGGAACTCTCTTCCTCCCTCTCTAAGAATTTCTGAAACTTTGATCACTTCAAAAACCAGCTCCATTCCCACCTCTCCAATAACAGGAAATGCACTTGCACTCTACCTACATAATCCTGACTAATACATGAATACATACATATACATAAAGCGCCTTCCACCTTACCCAATAGGAGTTCAATCTTATTTACTGTTTTCTTACAAATGTTTTTTTCATAGCATTCTCAGAAGATCTAAAACCTCAGTATAATGGTGACTCTGTACTAACAACCTCTAATTGTATTTACATGTAAATATGCATTGTATATCATACTATGTTGATATTCTACTGTGCTTATGTTTTACATAATTTGTACTAATTGTTTAATTGTTACTATGTCTACTATGTTTTCTGGAGCCTTTCTCCCAGGGCCTCCACTGAAAACTGGCTTGTTCAGCCCAGTGGGCCTTCCTGGTCATCAAACTGAAAATAAAAATAAAAAAAAAAAAAAAAAAACTGGCTTACTGACAGTACCCAGACTGTAAAAGTAGCCGACTCTAAATCCAGCTCCAGGCAAGTGACAAGTGAAGTACCTCAGGGTTCAGTCCTGGGACCGTTCTTGTTTGGCATCTACTTCTCTGAAGTACAGGCCAACACTAAGGGACTCTGGCTAACAAAGTTCACAGATGACTGCAAACTGGGAGCCATTACTGAATCCCCAAATTATGTGGATATTCTACAAAAGGGCCTTAAAGAAACAGATGCTTGGTGTCAGAGCCATGGGCTCAAGCTTAATGCCAAGAAATGTATAGTTATCCCCTTTGGGAAAAACCATTTACCCATGAATTACCACATAGGTGGCAGTACACTAAACACTGAAGTGTGATGAGAGACTTAGGGACACAGGTGGACAGTGGTCTCACTTTCGATAACCACATCACCACAACAGTCAGGAAATCCTTCTATGTGGCACACCTCATCACTAAGGGCTTTTCACCCAGAAAAAAGGAGGTCATTGTCCCACTGTACTCATCCCTCATTAGACCCATTATAGAGTACAACGCCCTGTTTGGTATGTACCTCACAAGACAACTGCAACAGCTGGAAAGGCCACAGAAATACATCACTAAAAGAATCACAGGCCTAAAGCAGATGGCCTATGCTGACCGTCTAATAAAACGCCTGCTATACTCTGTGGCATATCGTCTACTCAGAGGTGATCTCTGCTTAACATACAAGGCCATGTCAAACCCTGAGCTGTTGGACATGCTCCACTTAAAGAAATCCCAGTCCCTCAAAGCCACATGCTCCAGGGATCTAAACCTTGTCATCACAATGAACAAAATATACTGGAGGGATAGGCTCCTAAGCCAGAGACTTTCCATACTCTAGAATAGACTGCCCATACATGTCAAG
This sequence comes from Protopterus annectens, assembly GCF_019279795.1. NCBI lineage: Eukaryota > Metazoa > Chordata > Ceratodontiformes > Protopteridae > Protopterus > Protopterus annectens. The sequence continues at coordinate 20,695,797 of NC_056727.1, read as the reverse complement.
CAGAGCACCTCCTTGGCCCTTTTCAAAAGGAACCTTGACGATTGGATTGGAGATAGGAAATTCACCCATGGGATCACATCAGTCGCCCTGCTAGACAGGGGTCCAGGGAAGTAAATATTCTGGGAAGAAAAATCCAGGGAATTGTTATGGCGTGGCTTGTATAGGCCCTAGGGCTGATAGCCTAGTATCAACCTATGAACATATGACTGCAGATGCCTGTTTTGAAGATGAGGGTTGAACAGGGGAACTAGATGAGATGTAACAGTACCACACAGACCTGGTGTCCAATGAACAATTGACCAAAATGCATGGGTCTGAGAAACAGCAGAATTTTGTGCAGGAGCCACTTGCATCAGTAAATATTAATGTAGGGGTGCAGTAGCTACTGGAGGATTAGCATCCTCTTTTGAAGTGTCAGCTTTTTGGCCAGCCCTAGTTTTTTTTTTCCAAACCTGCCAAGACAGGATAAAGGGATCCCTTTTTACTGGTCTGTACTATCTTCTTAACCTCTTTCACCTGCTGTAGCGACTTCCTACTAGTGTCCTGTAATTCCCTTAATGCTGATTCCTTTCCCTTTTAAGAGCTTCAGTATACCAAGAATAAAACGCTGCCCATTGTTCCCCACTTACTTTGAATTTTTTTTCAAAATACCCTCAAAATGCTCTAATTTATTAGTATCATAAGTTCCATTTAATGTAAATTCTTCCCCAGGGAAATTTTAGTAAGCTGAAACTACTCATTCAAATACGAAACTTGAAAAAAAACGAGCTTCAGTACACCAAAATAAGCCAGTTGAGTTGTTTTTTAGCGCTTTCAATCACTTTAATGTGTGACCTTCTTCAGAAATGGTATTACTCCATACAATGACTCCTTTTAAATAATTCAACAGGAAATGACGTTTGTTATTTACTAAATTTGTCTGTGACAATCTTTTGAAAAGTTGGAATTTGTATATATACACACACTTATATATTTTTGTGTTTACAAAATTATTATAAATAAAACTTATAATTAAAAATTATTGCATGTATATGTATACACTTATATATTTATATTAAAAATGCTTTATATTATGTGTCTCTTGCAAGAATTATCTGTATTGCAAAAAACACTTTAAATTAATTGTGTCATTTAAACCTGGTGCTTTATCAGCACCCAAGTAAAGTTGCCAAAAACTTTCTTTGCACTCTAAAACATTATTTAAGTCTCCAGCAAAAATCTTTTTATCTACACTGTCTATTACAAAAAATTCAAACTTTTTGAATTCATTACACAATTCTGAATGTCTAAATAATGCATTAGTCTTGTCTCTTTTCTTAATGGCTAAATCGTGTTCATAGATTCGTCTCTTTAAACTTCGTTTTGTTTTACCTATGTAGTAATCTTTACAAGACACACAGCTTGCTACATAGACCACCAATTCACTGTTACAATTGTAATAGTGTTTTGCCTACATTGTTTCTCTAGAATGTCCTATTGTAACAAAAGATGTATTACTGATGTGTCTACACTGTCTACAGTTGTTACAACTAAAGGTTCCTTTCTTATTTGAACATACACGATTGTGACCTGTTGCTCTTTCTTTGTTGCTTTCTAATATGTTTTTAATATTTGATGTCCTTTTGAAACTAAATTTTGGACAAGAGCCAAGAATTTTAACTAGGTCTTTATTTCCTAAAATGATCCTCCAATTGTCAGTCAAAACTTTCTTAATTTCCCACATTTCATCTACTATGAGAATTGGGAAAGAAATCATGTATTCCATGTCTCTTGCTTCAGTTGTTGTTTGTTCTTGTCTTCCTATTGAACTTATCATAATTTCTGTTGATATCAAAATAGGTTTCGCCACGGTATTTCTTAGTAATTTTACTTCTTCTTCTATCTTTTTCAACCATTCTTTGTCATATCCTCTTTTTTGAAAGAACATGCTCAAAGTATGCCCCTCTTTATAATAAAAATTTTCTTCTGATGTTAATCTACTTAACCTTATATACTGTCCTTTGATTACACCCTTCTTCATGTGAGTTGGGTGTAAACTATCATGGTGTAAATACTGATTAGCAAACTGGGGCTTTCTGTATATTTTACTGATGAAATTTTTATTTTTGTCATCTATTTTTAAACTAATATCTAAGAAGTTTGTTGTTTTACCAAAACTTCCTATTTTAAAATATAGAAACGAAATAGATGTATTTAAATCTTCCACTAAGTTCTCAAATTCTGTTTTATCTCCTGCCCAAAGAAAAAACAAATCATCTATAAATCTACAATAGATTTTTACTTTATTGAAACTTGAATGAGTTTCTAAATATTTTTGCTCCCAGTTAGCCATAACCAGGTTAGCGAACGCCGGAGCTACTCTAGCTCCCATCGCTACTCCTGATGTTTGCTGGTATATACCATTATTAAAGGTAAAGAAATTGTTTTCCAGGATCAACTCCATTAAACTACAAAGTGTGTTAATTTTAGTTCCTGAAAATTCTGTATTTTTATTCATGTATTCCCTCATATATTCTATACCTCTCTCTTGATCAATGGAGGTATATAAACTTCTGACATCTAAAGTTCCAAATACTAGTTCTTCTTCATCTTTTATCCTGTATTCCCTCAAAATTTCAAGTAGGTGCCAAGAGTCTCTTAAGTAATATTTGGATTTTTGAACAATAGGATTTAAAGTGTTGTCGAGCCATATTGAGATGTTCTCAGTTTTTGATCTTTTTGCTGAAATAATAGGCCTAAAAGGAATGTTGTTATCTCTTTCCTGAATTTTTGGAATGCCAAAAAACTGTGGCATTTTTGGCTCTTCAACTTGCATGAATTCATAACTATTATTATCTATTTCACTTTGACTAAACATGTCAAATAATGTACTATTTATTCTGTTATATTTAGACCTTATTTGTTCATAATTTGTTTTTTTTGTATGTCTTTTCTTCTTTCAAAATATTATTAATTTTATTTTCGTAATCCACTGTATTCATTATAACTATTTTTCCTCCTTTGTCTGCCTTCATTACTCTAATCTTGGTGTCAAGACTCAGTAATTTTAAAGTATCTAACTCTCCCTGAGACAGATTTGAGTTTGAATTTACTGATCTAATTTTTCTAAACTCTGTCTCACACATGTTCTGTAGACAGTGTAGACACATCAGTAATACATCTTTTGTTACAATAGGACATTCTAGAGAAACAATGTGGGCAAAACACTATTACAATTGTAACAGTGAATTGGTGGTCTATGTAGCAAGCTGTGTGTCTTGTAAAGATTACTACATAGGTAAAACAAAACGAAGTTTAAAGAGACAAATCTATGAACACAATTTAGCCATTAAGAAAAGAGACAAGACTAATGCTTTATTTAGACATTCAGAATTGTGTAATGAATTCAAAAAGTTTGAATTTTTTGTAATAGATAGTGTAGATAAAAAGATTTTTGCTGGAGACTTAAATAATGTTTTAGAGTGCAAAGAAAGTTTTTGGCAACTTTACTTGGGTGCTGATAAAGCACCAGGTTTAAATGACACAATTAATTTAAAGTGTTTTTTGCAATACAGATAATTCTTGCAAGAGACACATAATATAAAGCATGTTTAATATAAATATATGTGTATACATATACATGCAATAATATTTAATTATAAGTTTTATTTATAATAATTTTGTAAACACAAAAATATATAAGTGTGTGTATATATACAAATTCCAACTTTTAAAAAGATTGTCACAGACGAATTTAGTAAATAACAAACATCATTTCCTGTTGAATTATTTAAAAGGAGTCATTGTATGGAGTAATAACATTTCTGAAGAAGGTCATGCATTAAAGTGATTGAAAGTGCTAAAAAACAACTCCACTGGCTTATTTTGGTGTACTGGAGCTCGTTTTTTCAAAGTTTCGTATGTGTAAAAATTTTCTTGGTTTTGGTATTTGTTTGTGCTTGAGTTCGAGTTTACCTTGATGGCCAACGAGATTTCAACTCAAGATACTTTATTGAATTTGTCTATCTATTCGGTGGAAGAGAAGGTGATGAAAGGGTCGAGCATGCTCCCCTTTTTAAACGGGACTTTCGTGAACTGATAATATCAGTTGTGAGAGAATGCTTGGCTGAGTCCATAAACACGCAAAAACAATGGGGCGAACGCCTGATGTCAGACGCAACAAACAGTGGACAGAAGCAAGTAAAAGATAATGGCAGCATTCGTTGTGCTCAGTCCGATAGGACGGACACAGCGGGTGGAACATTTAAATCGAATTATAACCTCATGGGAGAAGTACAGGAAACGGGCAGTAAAGAAAATGAATCCAATGTTTGGGTATATGTTTCCAAGGACAGTTTGAACCCATTTTCGAATTTAGAACAAGCAAACGTTTCAACGAATGTAAGTAACACCATCCTTGACTTTAATAATTGTCGGAAAAACATATATGAAATGGAAAGGGTGGTTTTTAAGCTTGTTTCTCTTCGTTTGGAAATACAGTATTTGGAAGAGTGTGTAAAACGCCAGGTTGTACCACAAGGTTTGAGAACAGCCAAGTTCCCAAATTGTGTGGTTCCTGGCGATAAACTGAGTCAAGACTTAATAAAACTTTACAACGATACTGGCATTAAGATGATGACTTTACTAATAGAACATTATAAGACTGAGTTGTCAAAATTAAAAAATGTGGTTCAAAGTTTGGATGAAAAAATAAAGAGCTCTAGCTCTTTTAAAAATTTCCTAACATTGTACAATGGGGTAGAGGCTAAGGCAGATCGACATAAAGCCACTATCATTTCTAGGAAACAATCCAAACTTAAACGAGACATTTCTGCTTATAGTAACAACAGAGCATACATTACCCAGGACATTTGTGAAGAAAATTCTTCACATGCTATGGTTGAAAACAATCAATTTTGTAATAGGAACAATAATGAGAATAATAATGAGGCAAATTCCAACCAGCCTCACATAGAGACTCTTGTTCCTATTTTGGTAAAAGAATCATTGGAGATGGACAATAGTAACAAATCACAGGATGTTACTAACAACATTATTGGGAATAATACATCCTATGCAGAAGTGACAAGTGCCTCAATGTCAACTAAAGGAGCTCCTTTTACAGGGGCTGTGAATCAGAACAAACAGACTACCAAATGGCACAATGTCACACAAAAAAAGTTCAAGCCAAGGGGCAAGAACAAAAAGAGGTGGTAAATTCCATTGAAGTAGATCATTATGACATTGACATTTTGAATATTTCAAATACAATTTTGTCTAAAGATGCTGAGAGTGTTTTGAAAAAGGGTTTTTCATTTATTCCATCCAACAGGTTCAATATTGGAAAATTATTGATAGATTTTAGATTATATCTAAGAAAATTGAATCTAAATTACATCATGCATGATATTTCACTGGATAAAAGGGAGAACAACAAAAATATTTTGAAAAAATCAAGTACATATAATCCACCTTTGTTGAACACATTACAGGTTTTCCAGAACATGTGTGAGACAGAGTTTAGGAAAATTAGATCAGTAAATTGAAACTCAAATCTGTCTCAGGGAGAGTTAGATGCTTTAAAATTACTGAGTCTTGACACCAAGATTAGAGTAATGAAGGCAGACAAAGGAGGAAAAATAGTTATAATGAACACAGTGGATTACGAAAATAAAATTAATAATATTTTGAAAGAAGAAAAGACATACAAAAAAACAAATTATGAACAAATAAGGTCTAAATATAACAGAATAAATAGTACATTATTTGACATGTTTAGTCAAGGTGAAATAGATAATAATAGTTATGAATTCATGCAAGTTGAAGAGCCAAAAATGCCACAGTTTTTTGGCATTCCAAAAATTCAGGAAAGAGATAACAACATTCCTTTTAGGCCTATTATTTCGGCAAAAAGATCAAAAACTGAGAACATCTCAATATGGCTCGACAACACTTTAAATCCTATTGTTCAAAAATCCAAATATTACTTAAGAGACTCTTGGCACCTACTTGAAATTTTGAGGGAATACAGGATAAAAGATGAAGAAGAACTAGTATTTGGAACTTTAGATGTCAGAAGTTTATATACCTCCATTGATCAAGAGAGAGGTATAGAATATATGAGGGAATACATGAATAAAAATACAGAATTTTCAGGAACTAAAATTAACACACTTTGTAGTTTAATGGAGTTGATCCTGGAAAACAATTTCTTTACCTTTAATAATGGTATATACCAGCAAACATCAGGAGTAGCGATGGGAGCTAGAGTAGCTCCGGTGTTCGCTAACCTGGTTATGGCTAACTGGGAGCAAACATATTTAGAAACTCATTCAAGTTTCAATAAAGTAAAAATCTATTGTAGATTTATAGATGATTTGTTTTTTCTTTGGGCAGGAGATAAAACAGAATTTGAGAACTTAGTGGAAGATTTAAATACATCTACTTCATTTCTATATTTTAAAATAGGAAGTTTTGGTAAATCAACAAACTTCTTAGATATTAGTTTAAAAATAGATGACAAAAATAAAAATTTCATCAGTAAAATATACAGAAAGCCCCAGTTTGCTAATCAGTATTTACACCATGATAGTTTACACCCAACTCACATGAAGAAGGGTGTAATCAAAGGACAGTATATAAGGTTAAGTAGATTAACATCAGAAGAAAATTGTTACTATAAAGAGGGACATACTTTGAGCATGTTCTTTAAAAAAAAAGGATATGACAAAGAATGGTTGAAAAAGATAGAAGAAGAAGTAAAATTACTAAGAAATACTTTGGCGAAACCTATTTTGGTATCAACAGAAATTATGATAAGTTCAATAGGAAGACAAGAACAAACAACAACTGAAGCAAGAGACATGGAATACATGATTTCTTTTCCAATTCCCATAGTAGATGAAATGTGGGAAATTAAGAAAGTTTTGACTGACAATTGGAGGATCATTTTAGGAAATAAAGACCTAGTTAAAATTCTTGGCTCTTGTCCAAAATTTAGTTTCAAAAGGAGATCAAATATTAAAAACATATTAGAAAGCAACAAAGAAAGAGCAACAGATCACAATCGTGTATGTTCAAATAAGAAAGGAACCTTTAGTTGTAACAACTGTAGACAGTGTAGACACATCAGTAATACATCTTTTGTTACAATAGGACATTCTAGAAAAACAATGTGGGCAAAACACTATTACAATTGTAACAGTGAATTGGTGGTCTATGTAGCAAGCTGTGTGTCTTGTAAAGATTACTACATAGGTAAAACAAAACTAAGTTTAAAGAGACGAATCTATGAACACAATTTAGCCATTAAGAAAAGAGACAAGACTAATGCGTTATTTAGACATTCAGAATTGTGTAATGAATTCAAAAAGTTTGAATTTTTTGTAATAGATAGTGTGGATAAAAAGATTTTTTCTGGAGATTTAAATAATATTTTAGAGTGCAAAGAAAGTTATTGGCAACTTTACTTGGGTGCTGATAAAGCACCAGGTTTAAATGACACAATTAATTTAAAGTGTTTTTTGCAATATAGATAATTTTTGCAAGAGACACATAATATAAAGCATTTTTAATATAAATATATAAGTGTATACATATACATGCAATAATTTTTAATTATAAGTTTTATTTATAATAATTTTGTAAACACAAAAATATATGTGTGTGTATATATGTAAATTCCAACTTTTAAAAAGATTGTCACAGACGAATTTAGTAAATAAATGTCATTTCCTGTTGAATTATTTAAAAGGAGTCATTGTATGGAGTAATAACATTTCTGAAGAAGGTCACGCATTAAAGTGATTGAAAGCGCTAAAAAACAACTCGACTGGCTTATTTTGGTCTACTGGAGCTCGTTTTTTTCAAGTTTCGTATGTGCAAAATGTTCTTTGGTTTTACTCATTCAAATACTTACAACTTTCTTTTTCATAATTATGATACATATAATATGCAGGTGTTCCCTTTATAGGGATTTTATCCTGCCTGATTAACTTTGTTGCCTTGTATTTTCTGGATTCTTGCAAAAATTCAAAAAAAAAAATGACTACATCAATTCATACACCATTTAGAGAGGAATGGGTAGAGATTCTGTCATTGTGCAATGACAGAGGAAAGGTTTCGATCAGTCTTTTCCCACAGCACCCCCTTGCTTTCATTCCATCATGAGCTCAAAATTTGCAGCTCCAGCATTGTGATTGAGATAATGGGGCAGATGGGTACTGTGTCCAAAACTGACCCCTCTTTCAGACCCTCTGAGTGTACTTTTACACAGTCACACCTATGTCCCAACATGCTATGGACCCATAAACTTGATTACCAGCACACCCACACCTATGTTCTCACATGCTTTAGGTTCATGAATTTGGTTTATCTGCAAGCACTCCTATGTTATAGCATGCTATAGGCTCATGAACTTGATTTACCTTTAAAGTTAACCTCTTTTACTCTCTTTCTCTTTTTCACTTATACATTAAAACGCACAAAACATCTCGCATACCTCTAACCTTTTAGTCTTGATGGTACTACCCTCAACACAAGGTGTTTCCTTGTGTTAATTTTCTCTTTGGCTGTATGTGCATAACTTACCTCTCAACCGTCCCAAATTACTCAGTTTTTACTGAGTTTTAGGGTCCAAATAATGGGGTACCAGGATTCCCATGTGGCACCCCTTAATTTCCAATATTTTCCCAGCTTTTATTTAAAATATTTGTTTTGCTTTTTGAGCTGACGTCATCATGTGCACCATGACGTCTGCTCGGTCAGCCTGTCGGAATTGAGCTCAAGGGCTTCCAGCTGTTGAATTGGATCTGCAAGTGGGAAAGGGAACCAGGAAGGACTGTTTGAATGGTGGAAAGGATTGCATTTGCATCTGTCCGAGCAGGACTGTTGGAAACATTTATTTGCTGCATCTGCGAATGAGAAAGGACTGCTGGAAACATTTATTTTTGCAAGCGTGGGTACTGCAATGGGATCAGGGTGAAAAGGACTGCTGGAAATTATGCCGTACTGCAGAGAGTGAGCGGGACTGTTGGAAATATTGCGAAAGATGCTCCATCTACGAGCGAGAAGGACTGCAGAGCTTTCAGGTATTTTATTTTCTCATGAACGTGTGTGTGTGTGTGTGTGTGTGTGTGTGTGTGTGTGTGTGTGTGTGTGTGTGTGTGTGTGTGTGTGTGAGAGAGAAAATGTCCCAGGAGAATACACTTGGTAGGTAGAAGGTACTCAGGCTCAAACCCTACAGGCAAAAACAGCCTAAAGTCCCTACCACATGTGAATTTATGCCTCATATTTTTGTTCTTTTTCTTATAAAATCTGTGGTTTTCAGGATTTTTGTGGCAGATCACTGAAGGATTGAATTCACTAAATAATGACAGGCATTTGAATTTCAGACTTCATATTCTTCAGAAAATAAATGGTAACACAAATCCTTTTATTCTAGCAATTTTCTAAGTTTATAAGATCAGTATTTGTGTGTGCGTGTGTGTGTGTGTGTGTGTGTGTGTGTGTGTGTGTGTGTGTGTGTGTGTGTGTGAATACCACTGGTGGCTAGAGGTACTCAGACTCAAACCCTTTACCTTGGGTAGAAGTAAAAAGAGGCTAAAGTCCCCTAGCCACCACCAGATGTGAATTTATGCCTTATATTTTTGTTGTTTTCCTCATAAAATCTGTGTTTTTTAGGATTTCTGTAGCAAATTACTGAAGGATTGAATTGACTAAATAATGACAGGCATTTGAATTTCAGACTTCCTATTCTTCATAAAATAAATGGTCACACAAAACCCTTTATTCTAGCAATTTTCTAAGTTTATAAGATCAGTATTTGAAATTTGTCCCTATTTTGAGGCTGTATTCCCCCATTATTGGCTTTGTCCAGGTTTTTTGTGCTAAGACGTTGAGCGCTATGGTGAGAAGTGAAAACTGAATTCTTTATTCCTCCATTATTGTCTTTTTCCAGGTTTTTTTGTGCTAAACGGTTGGGAGCTATGGTGAGAAGTGAGAAAAATTCACTAAATGATAGCACTTTAAGTTTCAGTCTTCTTTTTGTTCAGGAAACTGCTAATTTGGCATAATGGTATGTTTCTTTGACTGTAGTGCATAGGGTCCTGATTTCAAGACTTGGCAGTGAAATGCATGGTGGCAACATAACATTTTATTCTAGATGTGACACCCGTGCCCTGGCCCAGCAATCAAGGAGCCTCAATCTTACCACTAACACCAGAGAAGGTATCTCATATATGAGGAAAGGATAACTACACACAGTAAAGTGCAATTTCCCTTAAGAGCACACAGAGATCACAGTCAGTCTGAGGCTGGTCGCGGTCTTGCTCCCCAGGTCCCCAATAAGATTCCCCACTGGCACAGCTATAGGGTCCAGATCTCAGCCTAGCTGGCAAGCTAACCACCAGTACCCTCTCTGTCCAAACAGTGCTTCGTGGCCCTGCCAAAGTAGCTGACACACACACACACACACACACACACACACACACACACACACACACACACACACACACACACACACACACACACACACACACACACACACACACACACACACATACTTTAAGATAAGTATTTGTGCAACTTCACAGACACTCCTGGGAAAGGCTGACTCAGATTCTCCAGCTGTACCCCTTTACCCAGACTATGCGGTAGTAATTACTGCCACCACCAACTAATAATTATCAGCTACCCAAAGGCCCTTAAAAGGGTGTCCAATTATTACTATGCAATATTATTATCCAAAGTAGTTTAACTTAAACAATCAAGGCTTATTGGAAGGGCTTAGTCCAGGATTACTTATAAGCATGCAATGTACTTTAGAGCTTAAATTATCTCTAGATACACCAGCCACCATTGAAAGGGTTTAAAAATATTTAATAATAAATACTAAAAACACAAGTCACTACTACTACACCACAGTGCTATTCAAGAGTTCAGAGATCACACAGAAACTTAAAATAATTCAGTAGTACAGGTCTGACATAACAGAAAAACATTTAATCTATTTTTTTTTTCTAATTCCTAGCTATTGCTACAAGAAAACACACTTCTAAGATAACTTATTTAAGACACAGGCAGATTGCTGATAAGATGGATATCAAGACAAAAATGCATAACAATCTCTGGTTCTCACTGTTTAAATTGAAACTCCACTTCTGATAAACATTACATCATCTTTTTCACCATTCCTGGAGTTCCTAGGCTACACATTAACTGCATTTACATCCTTTTACACTTAGAGCAATAAAGGACATTCCATATGTAAACTCTGGTCATGAACTTTAGCCTTAAAACAATAGGCAGGAAGCCCCCATCCAACCGGACTGGAGCTGACTTGTAAAACATCAAAGGCAGTGATGAAATAATTTTAATTTCAAAGGACCAACAATAATTGCTTGACTTAGCTTTCTTTACAGCAGATGGCAATGTTGCCACATTGTTTTAAGTTCAACATTCACAGTATTTACAAATAATAGAACTATGTACCAGCCTAGGGCTGATAGCCTATTATCAACCTATGAACATATGACTGCAGATGCCTGTTTTGAAGATGAGGGTTGAACAGGGGAACTAGTTCAGATGTAACAGTACCACACTGACCTGGTGTCCAATGAACAATTGACCAAAATGCAGGGGTCTGAGAAACAGCAGAATTTTGTGCAGGAGCCACTTGCATCAGTAAATATTAATGTAGGGGTGCAGTAGCTACTGGAGGATTAGCATCCTCTTTTGAAGTGTCAGCTTTTTGGCCAGCCCTAGTTTTTTTTTCCAAACCTGCCAAGACAGGATAAAGGGATCCCTTTTTACTGGTCTGTACTATCTTCTTAACCTCTTTCACCTGCTGTAGCGACTTCCTACTAGTGTCCTGTAATTCCCTTAATGCTGATTCCTTTCCCTTTTAAGAGCTTCAGTATACCAAGAATAAAACGCTGCCCATTGTTCCCCACTTACTTTGAATTTTTTTTCAAAATACCCTCAAAATGCTCTAATTTATTAGTATCATAAGTTCCATTTAATGTAAATTCTTCCCTAGGGAAATTTTAGTAAGCTGAAACTACTCATTCAAATACTTACAACTTTCTTTTTCATAATTATGATACATATAATATGCAGGTGTTCCCTTTATAGGGGTTTTATCCTGCCTGATTAACTTTGTTGCCTTGTGTTTTCTGGATTCTGGTAATTCAGAAAAAAAAACGACTACATCAATTCATACACCATTTAGAGAGGAATGGGTAGAGATTCTGTCATTGTGCAATGACAGAGGAAAGGTTTAGATCAGTCTTTTCCCATAGCACCCTCTTGCTTTCATTCCATCATGAGCTCAAAATTTGCAGCTCCAGCATTGTGAGTGAGATAATGGGGCAGATGGGTACTGTGTCCAAAACTGACCCCTCTTTCAGACCCTCTGAGTGTACTTTTACACAGTCACACCTATGTCCCAACATGCTATGGACCCATAAACTTGATTACCAGCACACCCACACCTATGTTCTCACATGCTTTAGGTTCATGAATTTGGTTTATCTGTAAGCACTCCTATGTTATAGCATGCTATAGGCTCATGAACTTGATTTATCCACACACACACACACACACACACACACACACACACACACACACACACACACACACACACACACACACACACACACACACACACACACACACACACACACACACACACACACACACACACACACACACACACACACCTATGTCCCAGCATGCTATAGGCTCATGAACTTGATTTACCTTTAAAGTTAACCTCTTTTACTCTCTTTTTCTTTTTCACTTATACATTAAAACACACAAAACATCTCGCATACATCTTACCTTTTAGTCTTGATGGTACTACCCTCAACACAAGGTGTTTCCTTGTGTTAATTTTCTCTTTGGTTGTATGTGCATAACTTACCTCTCAACTGTCCCAAATTACTCAGTTTTTACTGAGTTTTAGGGTCCAAATAATGGGGTACCAGGATTCCCAAGTGGCACCCCTTAATTTCCAATATTTTCCCAGCTTTTATTTAAAATATTTGTTTTGCTTTTTGAGCTGACGTCATCATGTGCGCCATGACGTCTGCTCCGTCAGCCTGTCGGAATTGAGCTCAAGGGCTTCCAGCTGTTGAATTGGATCTGCAAGTGGGAAAGGGAACCAGGAAGGACTGTTTGAATGGTGGAAAGGATTGCATTTGCATCTGTCCAAGCAGGACTGTTGGAAACATTTATTTGCTGCATCTGCGAGTGAGAAAGGACTGCTGGAAACATTTATTTTTGCAAGCGTGGGTACTGCAATGGGATCAGGGTGAAAAGGACTGCTGGAAATTATGCCGTACTGCAGAGAGTGAGCGGGACTGTTGGAAATATTGCGAAACGTGCTGGATCTGCGAGCGAGAAGGACTGCAGAGCTTTCAGGTATTTTATTTTCTCATGAACGTGTGTGTGTGTGTGTGTGTGTGTGTGTGTGTGTGTGTGTGTGTGTGTGTGAGAGAAAATGTCCCAGGAGAATACACTTGATAGGTAGAAGGTACTCAGGCTCAAACCCTACAGGCAAAAACAGCCTAAAGTCCCTACCACATGTGAATTTATGCCTCATATTTTTGTTCTTTTCCTCATAAAATCTGTGGTTTTCAGGATTTTTGTGGCAGATCACTGAAGGATTGAATTCACTAAATAATGACAGGCATTTGAATTTCAGACTTCATATTCTTCAGAAAATAGATGGTAACACAAATCCTTTTATTCTAGCAATTTTCTAAGTTTATAAGATCAGTATTTGTGTGTGTGCGTGCGCGTGTATGTATGTGTGTGTGTGACTCAAACCCTGTACCTTGGGTAGAAGTAAAAAGAGCCTAAAGTCCCCTAGCCACCACCAGATGTGAATTTATGCCTTATATTTTTGTTGTTTTCCTCATAAAATCTGTGTTTTTTAGGATTTCTGTAGCAAATTACTGAAGGATTGAATTGACTAAATAATGACAGGCATTTGAATTTCAGACTTCCTATTCTTCATAAAATAAATGGTCACACAAAACCCTTTATTCTAGCAATTTTCTAAGTTTATAAGATCAGTATTTGAAATTTGTCCCTATTTTGAGGCTGTATTCCCCCATTATTGGCTTTGTCCAGGTTTTTTGTGCTAAGACATTGAGCGCTATGGTGAGAAGTGAAAACTGAATTCTTTATTCCCCCATTATTGTCTTTTTCCAGGTTTTTTTGTGCTAAACGGTTGAGAGCTATGGTGAGAAGTGAGAAAAATTCACTAAATGATAGCACTTTAAGTTTCAGTCTTCTTTTTGTTCAGGAAACTGCTAATTTGGCATAATGGTATGTTTCTTTGACTGTAGTGCACAGGGTCCTGATTTCAAGACTTGGCAGTGAAATGCATGGTGGCAACATAACATTTTATTCTAGATGTGACACCTGTGCCCTGGCCCAGCAATCAAGGAGCCTCAATCTTACCACTAACACCAGAGAAGGTATCTCATATATGAGGAAAGGATAACTACACACAGTAAAGTGCAATTTCCCTTAAGAGCACACAGAGATCACAGTCAGTCTGAGGCTGGTCGCGGTCTTGCTCCCCAGGTCCCCAATAAGATTCCCCACTGGCACAGCTATAGGGTCCAGATCTCAGCCTAGCTGGCAAGCTAACCACAAGTACCCTCTCTGTCCAAACAGTGCTTCGTGTCCCTGCCAAAGTAGCTGACACACACACACAAACACACACACACACACACACACACACACAAACACACACACACACACACAGACACACACACACACACACACACACATAGACACACACACACACACACACACACACACACATAGACACACACACACACACACACACATACTTTAAGATAAGTATTTGTGCAACTTCACAGACACTCCTGGGAAAGGCTGACTCAGATTCTCCAGCTGTACCCCTTTACCCAGACTATGCGGTAGTAATTACTGCCTCCACCAACTAATAATTATCAGCTACCCAAAGGCCCTTAAAAGGGTGTCCAATTATTACTATGCAATATTATTATCCAAAGTAGTTTAACTTAAACAATCAAGGCTTATTGGAAGGGCTTAGTCCAGGATTACTTATAAGCATGCAATGTACTCTAGAGCTTAAATTATCTCTATATACACCAGCCACCATTGAAAGGGATTAAAAATATTTAATAATAAATACTAAAAACACAAGTCACTACTACTATACCACAGTGCTATTCAAGAGTTTAGAGATCACACAGAAACTTAAAATAATTCAGTAGTACAGGTCTGACATAACAGAAAAACATTTAGTCTATTTTTTTTTCTAATTCCTAGCTATTGCTACAAGAAAACACACTTCTAAGATAGCTTACTTAAGACACAGGCAGAGTGCTGATAAGATGGATATCAAGACAAAAATGCATAACAATCTCTGGTTCTCACTGTTTAAATTGAAACTCCAGTTCTGATAAACATTACATCATCTTTTTCACCATTCCTGGAGTTCCTAGGCTACACATTAACTGCATTTACATCCTTTTACACTTAGAACAATAAAGGACATTCCATATGTAAACTCTGGTCATGAACTTTAGTCTTAAAACAATAGGCAGGAAGCCCCCATCCAACCGGACTGGAGCCGACTTGTAAAACATCAAAGGCAGTGATGAAATAATTTTAATTTCAAAGGACCAACAATAATTGCTTGACTTAGCTTTCTTTACAGCAGATGGCAATGTTGCCACATTGTTTTAAGTTCAACATTCACAGTATTTACAAATAATAAAACTATGTACCAGCCTTCACCCATCTCTACCCAATCTTCACATCTCTCTTTCCCTGGAGAACTCAAGCTAGTTTTTCAAGTGGCCCTTGAGAAAGGCCACTTGAGAGGGTTAAGTCTATCTGAGTGTACCTCACCCCATTCCCTGTTTAGAGCCCATCTGCATTGGCGTTGCTACTCCCACTGTGGTGCTACACTGACATATTATATTCTTGCAACCCCAGGCTCCATCTTAGCAATGTGGCATTTTGCTGGCTGGCTCTGTTTAACCATATTAGGGGGTTGTGTTCTGTCATTACAGTGAATTTTCTTCCATACAGATAAGGCTAAAGTTTCTGCAGTGCCCACACTATGGCTATACATTCCTTTTCTACCGCTGCATAGCATTCCTCCCTGGGTTGAAGCCTATGACTGTGATAAACCACTGGGTGATCTTCCCCCTCTGAAGAAATCTGGCTAAGTACAGCCCCCACCCCATGGTTCAAAGCATCCACCTGCAAAACAAATTATTTGCTGTAATCTGGACTGGCTAAAATAGGGGGTCCTCCCAAAGCTGCTTTATGTTTCTGGAATGCCTGCTCACATGCTGGGGTCCACACTACCTTATCTGGCCTGTTCTTCCTTGTCAGGTCTGTGAGGGGAGCAGCTATGGTACTATAACTGAGGACAAACTTTCTGTAGTACCCTGCTGTCCCTAAAAAATGCTAATCACCTGATTTTTAGTAACAGGTGCAGGCCATGCTTGAATGGCTTCCACTTTGGCAGGTTTTGGCCTTATCTTACCACTCCCCACTCTATGTCCTAGGTAAGAGACCTCCACCATATCTACCTGAGATTTGCTCAGCTTAATGGTCACCCCTGCCCTCTGTAGTCTGCCCAGCACCTCCCTGAAATGCTGAAGGTGCTCTTGCCAGGAATGGCTGTAGATGGCAATATCATCTAGGTAAGCAAGTTGCAAACCCATCTGCTCTGGCTAGGATATTATCTACCAGCCTCTGGAAAGTCGCTGGGGCATTCTTCATCTCAAAGGGCATCTTTATGAACTCATACAAGACAAAAGGAGTCACAAAGGCTGACTTCTCTCTAGCACTGGGAGTCAAGGGCACCTGCCAGTAACCCTTGGTAAGATCAATAGTTGTAAGATACTTATCCCCACCCAGCTGCTCTAGGGTCTCATCTGTCCTAGGTATGGGGTAAGCATCCAACTCTGTGTGACTATTTAATTTTCTATAATCCACACAGAACCTGATGCTGCCATCCTTCTTTGGCACCAACACCACTGGGAAGGCCCAGGGACTGTTGGACTCTTGAATCACCCCTAGTTGCAACATCTCCTGTACCTCCTCCATCAGAGTCTGTCTGACACTCTCAGGCACCCTATAATGGGCCTGCCTAATAGACCTTTGGGGTCCTGTATCCACCTGGTGCTGCACCAGGTGCGTGCACCCTAGTTTCCCAGTGAACATGTCCCCAAGTTCTTGCAACACTGCTTGGATTTCTCGAACCTGGGTAGGAGACAGTTGCTGGGATATTGCTACCCCATCCAGTGAGGTGTCAGCCTGAGCCTCACTGAGGTGATCAGTCCCCGGATCTCCCTCCAGCTCCTCTTGCAATCCACTGCAAATTCTCGCACAAGGGCCTCCCTATCATGGTAAGGTTTCATCATGTTAACATGGTGCAATTTGTGTCCCTGCCATCCGCCTGGAAATTCCACCATGTAGTTAACATCACTTACTTTTCTTACCACATTGTAGGGTCCCTCCCAAGCTGCTTGAAGTTTGTTGTGTCTGATAGGAATGAGAACCAGTACCTGTTGCCCCACATCATAATCTCTGACTCGAGCATTCCTGTCATACCACACTGCGTCTGTTATTGGGCTTCTGACAGGTTCTCCTGGGCCAAGCCCATGAGTTCCCTGAACCTTTTCCTGAGGTTTAGGATGTACGCCACAACATACTCCTTGTGAGACTAGCACTCACCTTCCCACTCATCTCGAATTAAATTTAGAGGTCCCCTCACCCTATGCCCATACAGCAACTCAAAGGGTGGAAAACCTTTGGATTCCTGGGGAACCTCTCTGTAAGCAACAACAGATGGGGAAAATATTTGTCCCACTCACTCTTTAACTGATCTGCAAATGCCTGTAGCATGGACTTGATTGTAGAGATTAACCTCTCAACAAGACCATTAGTCTGGAGATGGTAGGGAGTGGTCTTCATGTGCTTCACCCCACAGGACTTCCATAGACAAACTAACAGGTCTGACATGAAATTGGCACCTCAGTCAGTCAGTATTTCTTTTGGGAAACCTACCCTGCTGAAAATCTCTAACAAAGCATTTGCCACCTTCTCTGCCTCAATGAAGGACAAAGCCACTGCCTCAGGGTATCGTGTAGCATAGTCCACTGCCACTAGGGTATACTTTTTCCCTGTGGAACTTGGGGTACTCAGAGGACCGACAATATCCATAGCTACCCTCTGAAATGGCTCCTTACAGGCAAAGGCATCAAAGGAGCTCTCACCTTGTCTCCTGCCTTGCCTACCTTTTGACACTTCTCACAGGTCCTGCAGTACCCTGTTACATCTCTGGAAATTCCAGGCCAATATACCTTTTGCATAATACGTCTCTTTGTACATTTTATGCCCATATGGCTTGCAAAGAGAATGGGCTATGGCTAGAAGCACCAGACAGTAGGCTGTAGGCACTACCAACTGATGTACTCTCTCACCTTCTAGCCCTCCTTCAGGGGTCCACTGTCTGTATAGAAACCTTTTGTCTCAGTATACAGATTTCCCACTTTCCTTGAGAATCAGGTGCCTCCCTAGCTACCTGCCTCAGGCCTTGCAGTGTAGGGTCTGGGAGGTAAGCCTGTCTCAACTCCCTCCTTGTAACCCTTCCCAGCTCCCCTTCCATGGAAAGTCTGGCATCCTCTGACAGTGGTGCCTCACTGTTAGCCTGGGTACTACTACTTACCTCTACCTTTGCAGTTACCTTGTCCAAGGGAACATCGGTACCCACAATCAGCTGTGACTCACCTTCAGTCTCACTGCTACAAAGTAGCTTCCTTCCTGATGTAATGACCTCACCAGTCTTGGCTGCAAGTATGTAGTCTGTCTGGGTCTCCTCCAGGCTACTAATCCCACATGCTTGTCTCCTAGTCTGACCTTATGTAACTGCATAAGTACATGGTACTGCCTCATCCAAATCCTTCCCTCAGGACATCTGCAGGATGGTAGATCCATACCCCTGTTGTCTCAAGACAACCTACTATTGGCATTTTGTCTTTCCCACTTACTGGCTCCCTCAACTGTGGTTCCTCACCTTGCCTCCATGGACATCTGTATGCCACATGGCCCCACTGGTTGCATTCAAAACATTTAACCCTAGCTCCTGGACATGTACCTGGACTAGTGGCTTCCCATGCTACTGGCAGATTCTGTTGTGGCAGTCTTTGCTGCCCACCCTGGGTTCCTTTAGACCCATGAGCAGTACTGGGGGTCCCCTTCCTGTGCAGGGCTGCCCTGCTTGCCAGGTATAGGTCTCCCTTCCTCCCCAACTCATCTGAAGTAGCACATTGTCTATCAGCTAACCAGATCCTCATTTCCTCAGGCAAAGTGCTAAGGGCTTGTTCCCTCACCAATAGGTCTGCTGGCCCTTCAAAAGTGGTGACCTGACATCCACCCACCCAGCTATGAAAATAAGTGCTCAGTTCAGCAATATATTCACACACACTTCCATCTGCCTTGCGTCTATGCTCATGAATCCTTTTCCTATACATTTCAGGTGTTAGCTTAAAACATTCTAAAATACATTTTTACAGCAGTATAATCAAAACAGAGTTAGGCATTTTATCTAATGCATTTATAGCTTTACCATGGAGTAAGTGGGTCAGGAACCATACCCAGAGCCTTTGCTCAAAACTATACTGTTTGCATACCCTCTCAAACATATGAATGTAACTATCAAAATTATCCCCCTCTTTAAATTGCAGAAGAAATTTACTGACCTGTTGTGCTTCTGGGGTCCAGTTGCTCACTTCCCCATTACCTCCATGACTCTGGCAAAGAGTCAACATTTCCCTCTCATGCCTCCTCTAACACTCCTGTTCTTTGGCTTCTATCTCCAAACGCCTGGCCTCCAACTCAAGTCTCTTTAGCTCCAGCTGGATTTTTAAGTCCACTGCAGAACGATTGAGCTGTCCATTCTTTGAGGATATTGTATCTCCACTGCCAGTCTGATTGTCCTTCACAGAAAGGTTGAGTTGTCCATTCTCTGGGGATAATGTATCTCCACTGCCAGTCTGATTTTATTCCTGGATGCTGTTTTCTGATGCAGCTGTAACCAAGGCTGCAATCAGGTCTGCCTTAGTCAGGTTTCCATGCACCAGTCACCTAGCCTGGCACATCTCCACCAGCTGGCTCCTTGTCAGTTTTCCATACTGCTCTGCTGACATGCTGCCTGCTCACCCTGACTAACTAAGCTAACAAAAGAAATAAAACAATTGTGCTCTGAACTCTGAGTATTCACTGCGTGGCTGATGTAGAGTACAAAACACCTTCAGAGATCCCTGTACATAAGCTACAGGATTCACTCTAACCACACCACTACAAGTCAATTAGTATTTGACAACTAATTAATATGTGATATGGATATCCCACCACTGCCACCACAATGTGATGCTTGTGCCCTGGCCCAGCAATCAAGGAGCCTCAATCCTCACCACTAACACCAGAGAGGGCATCTCATATATGAGGAAAGGATAACAAATACACACTGTAAAGTGCAATTTCCCATAAGAGCACACAGAGATCACAGTCAGTCCAGGGCTGGTTACTCCCTTGCTCCCCAGATCCGCAATAAGACTCCCCACTGGCACAGCTATAGGGTCCAAATCTCAGCCTAGCTAGCAAGTTAACCTCCAGTACCCTCTCTGTCCAACCAGTGTGTCGTGTTCCTGCCCAAGTAGCTGACATCCACACACACACACACACACACACACACACACACACACACACACACACACACACACACACACACTTTGAGATAAGTATTTATACAACTTCACAGACACTCCTGGGAAAGGTTGACACAGATTCTCCAGCTGTGACCCTTTACCCAGACTATACGTTAGTAATTACTGCCACTACCAGCTAATAATTATCAGCTACCCAAAGGCCCTTAAAAGGGTGTCCAATTATTACTGTGCAATATTATTATCCAATAGTAGTGTAACTTAAGCAATCAAGGCTTATTGGAAGGACTTAGTCCAGGATCACTTATAAGCATGCAATGTATTATAGAGCTTAAATTATCTCTACATAAACCAGCCACAGTTGAAAAGGGTTTAAAAATATTTAATAACAAATACTAAAAACACAAGACAATACTACTACACCACAGTGCTATTCAAGAGTTTAGAGATCACACAGAAACTTAAAATAATTCAGTAGTACAGTTCTGACATAACAGAAAAACGTTTAGTCTAATCTTTTTCTAATTCCTAGCTATTGCTACAAG
The DNA here is from genome assembly GCF_019279795.1 of Protopterus annectens. Taxonomy (NCBI): domain Eukaryota; kingdom Metazoa; phylum Chordata; order Ceratodontiformes; family Protopteridae; genus Protopterus; species Protopterus annectens. The sequence goes on along the minus strand of NC_056727.1, from coordinate 20,674,520 downwards.
AAAACACACTTCTAAGATAACTTACTTAAGACACAGGCAGAGTGCTGATAAGTTGGATATCAAGAGAAAAATGCATAACAATCTCTGGTTCTCACTGTTTAAATTGAAACTCCAGTTCTGATAAACATTACATCATCTTTTTCACCCTTCCTGCAGTTCCTAGGCTACACATTAACTGCATTTACATTATTTTACTCTTAGAGCAATAAAGGACATTCCATATGTAAATTCTGGTCATTAACTTTAGCCTTAAAACAATAGGCAGGAAGCTCCCATCCAGTCAGACTGGAGCTGACTTGTAAAACATCAAAGGCAGTGATGAACTAATTTTAATTTTAAAGGACCAACAAGAACTGCTTGACTTAGCTTTCTTTACAGCAGTTCAACATTCACAGTATTTACAAATAATAGAATTATGTACCAAATTCTATTTGACTAGGCTGGCAGCCTTCACCCATCTCTACCCAATTTTCACACTAGCAACTTTCCAAAATTATACAAGTAATGTTTACAATATGTCCCTGGTTTTTGGCCATTTGCCCCCCGCAAAAAAAAAAAAAAACTGAAATTGAAAATAAGTGTGAGAAGCTGTGCAAGATGCCTATGGCTTACACTTTCATTCTATTTTTATAGTGTGTGTGTGTGTGTGTGTGTGTGTGTGTGTGTGTGTGTGTGTGTGTGTGTGTGTGTGTGTAAGTAGATGTTTATGATGGTAATGTTCTGAATTTGGCAGTTTTGTCATTATTGGTTCATGCATTTTGGTTCATTGCCTACTGGAAAAATGTTCAAATTTGAAATGCACTCTAAGTCTAAAAAGTGTGCTGTATTATACAAACAATATATTATAAAGTCAGGAAGGTGTATCAAAGAACACATGTATGTTTCTTGTTTTGTGTGCAAGGGGCGTATGATTTGAAAACAACCCAAAGGTAATCTTTATCCACCACTGGCAGGATGCATTTTCTTTGGATGTGGTGTGGGTTTCAATGCTGTTTCAATGAATGTGAGTTTCAAGGGCAGAGAAGTTTCAATGCTAAGTCTATTTTCATTGTGAGACAGTATTGCTTTGTTTTGCAGATGTCTATTAGTGTTTGTGCATTGTGCTATAAAATGTAAAAATAAAATCTAAATAATCATTGTAGAAGTAAAGCAGTATGCACACATTAGTATTTATGGTAAATGGGGCAAAATAGCCAGGTAATGGGACACTGGATGGCTTCAGGGGGATTCTGGTGCCATATTTTGGTTGTCTGTTCTTCAGTTTGCATTTGAAAGTTGGTATCCCACAATTCCATTAGAGTGGGTGGGTTGCGTAATTATGTATGTAAATTTGATGTTAATCAGCATATAGATTTATACCTATTTTCCATGGGTCTTTTCCAGATTTTTTGATGTTTCCACATTGATTGTATGGCGCATACATGTTAATAAACTTTTCCTTATTTCCTGAGAGGTCCTTCTACTATTACTTTACATATACCTGACAAGCAATCTCAGTCATTCAACAAAACAGTTGTTCACTCATTCTTCCTTTTTTTTACCTGCAATTATCTAAGAGAGAGAAAAAAAATATTTTCCAGAAATCCTTTTTCCCCATTTTTCGTCTAGCATGTTTGACACCCTGAATAGTTAAGTATCTGAATCTCTGACTATTCCATACAAGGCAGCATGGAATTCTCAGAATAATTTTTGGCACTGGGCCCTTGTAACTTATTCCATACTGCCCTGCAGCAATACCGAAGTTCAGAGTCTGAGCCTTAAGGCACCAAATGTTAAAGTTCATGAATAAATAATAAGTAGATTTGCTTTTTAGTCTTGAGTCAAAAATAACACTTCAGGATGTACAAAATACTTGTTTATTCCATAAACAGAGTTGTGAGACTGCCTACTAAAATTTTCAGATCAGTCTCAAAGAATAAAGGATAATCCTTTACATATTTATATACTTTTTCTTATCAATTTCATGAATGCAGAACTTTGACATAATATAGCTTTTAACAAATAATAATTATTTTAAATATTACATGTCCTTATGATTCTTGCTTAGAGCTTCACATGAACATTTGACAATATGCCTTTTAAATCCTAGACCACCTATGCTTAAGATTTATTGGTTTGCAACGTTTTAACATTTGGTACCTGTCCATACTGTCTCACAGACATCCTTGCAAAGACTCATCTCCCAATCTGAGAAGGCTAGAGTGTACTGTTGATTACTTTGGTTTCCACAGATAACTAACACTTTTAAACATAACATCCCTTAACTCATTCAGCATTTACTTTGCCTTCAACTATCTGCCAATGCAGAGAGGATACAATTGTAAGACACGTGAAATAGAAAACTACTACTTATGTGAAACTATATCTTGCACAATCATGCATCAGTTTTTTTTTTATTTTGCTTTAGCCATAAACATATTATAAACATCTTATTTGACTCATTTGTTAAGAAACTGCAAGTTAGTATACATTTTGTGAAGAATAAACATGAGACTTGATAACTTCCATAACAGCCCATAAGGTAATCCAACACATCACCCAGGACTTCTGTCATAGGGGAGTCCATTGTATATCACACATGCCCTACTGACCAGACTGAACAAAGAGAAGATAATGGTTAGTTGCTTATCTGGATTCAGGATCAACCAAGTTACGCATACATTCAAGCTACCACACCACAGGTACCAGTATGATTTTATCATAGCCCTTGTGTGTGTTAATAACCTGAGACATACTTACCAGGACAATATGAAGAGAGACATTGTTGATCTCTCTGAATATGTTTCTCAGGCAGATATGTGCCTTGCATTGAGGAGCATTTGACCTTCACCCAGGATGATGTCACAGTACAAAGAAAAGATGACTGACTTCATTAATTGGATTTGTTTCTGGTATCTTTACCGTGAAATTCAGTATTTGTCAGTGTGGGACGACATAGTTAGCAAACCAAATTGCTTTGCAAAGGATGGTCTATACATCTCCGTTAGGCTTCCGAATATTGGCTAAAACATTATCCATCCCCTTAGAGCATTTTTTTATGCAATGACAAACTAAAAAACTTACAGATATAGGAAGTAAAACCCAAAGAAACCTATAGGTGATATTACAAAATACTAGGAGCCTAAACATGAAACTCCACACCCTTCAAGTTCTCTTTACTCTGGAAAATATTGACATCTTTGCCTTTACCAAGACATTTTTTTAAATCCACATAAAGTACTCTGGCAGTGCATCGCTTTCATGCCATCCATACCTTTAGACCATCAGAAGTACAGGCAGAGACAAAAGGTGGAGGAGTTTCAGTCAGAATTAGCAGCACACATAACTCTATGTTGGTTAAAAAGGACAGTGCCCTAGAATTTATCCATGTGCAAATCACCATAGAGAAAGCCACCATACCATATCCTAGCAAGCTATAGAGCTCCCTCTATGTCCCTAGAATCCCATAGCATGTACGTAAACCTACTGGAGACAGTCACCATTAAACCAAATACTCTATTCAGTGGAGACATTAACTACCCTACTATAGACTAGGAACCATACACTGCCTTTCACTCACAGGTACAGATTCCTGGACTTTATTACTACAAATAGCCTTGACTAGTTAGTGTGCACACCCACCAGAGATGCAAAGATACTAAACTTAGCAGTCATTAAAATGGGAGAGCACTGCACCCCCCCCCCATCACATCCTCACTGGTGAAGTTGAATCACAAAGCTGTTTCTTTTGAAATAAAAACTACCTCTGCAACTCCAGCAAACCCTGTAACAGTTAGAAATTATTCCAAAGCAAACTATATCCTATTAAGTGATAGATTGTCAACCTATGCAGAACTATCCACATAGATGCTGTACAACAATGTGAATGGCTACAGAGGCTGCTGTATCTACTAGAGGCAAGCCCAAAACAAACTCTAAAAACAAACTGCACTGGTGAAATCCTAACCTTAAAAGGGTACATAACAAAAGCAAAATTGTCATGTCTAAAATCAGAAAGAGCAACTCCTACAAAGATAGGAGCTGTCTAATTAAAGGAAACTGCTAACTAAGAGGACCGATTAAGTCCAACAAGGACAATTATGAGGTCAAAATATCCTCACATGCTAAAGACAACCACAAGACCTTCGACAGCTATGTCCAAAACCACAAAAGCAGCATGCACCAGTGTGCCAAACTAGTAATAATTGATGCCACCTTCACTATATGGAGTGATACAGAAAATTTGCTGGCTGACGGATTCAGGTCAGTTTTCACACCCCACTCCTCTCCTGCATCCCTCCATGAAATGCCTACTAGCATACCCCCAGCTATTAACAGGAGCAGGACCTGGCTGCATGTGCTAAAGCCAAACACACAGCCTCAGTGGGCCCTGGCAGTATATTGGGATGCCTCCAAAATAGCTTGATATGTGACCTATAAAGATTACTTGAGTCATTGTTCAACTATATATAGACTCAAAACAACCTTTCTAAGTTACTATATATTGTAACATGGAAATGGAGTACTGTAACAATTATCACACTTCACAAGGAAGGGCCATCAACCATCCCCTAGAAACTGTAGACCTATAAGTCTTACAAGCCTAATATGCAAAGCATTGGAAGAAATTATCATGGAAATGATCAGCAAAGATATAGGCAACCTTCAGACACTGGACCCAACCCAGTTTGGCTTTGGAAAGGGAAGGTCATGCTTACTGAACCTGGTGGACTTCTTTGAGAATGTCATCAAGGAAATGAATGAGGTGAAATGGCTTTGGAAAGGGAAGGTCATGCATATTAAACCTGGTGGAGTTCTTTGAGAATGTCACTAAGGCAATGGATGAGGGGGAAATGATGCATACTGCCTACCTAGACCTAGCTAAGGCATTCAGTACAGTACCTCACTTGCTGCCAAAATGAGCATAAAACCCTACATAACTTGTTGGATTACCAGCTTGCTCACTGACAGGATTGATGATACCACCTCCACTAAGAGGCAGGTCACCAACAGGGTACTTCAGGGCTCTGTGCTGGGATCGTTCCTATTTGGCATCTACATCTCAGAAGTAAAGGCTAAGATTGAGGGCCTTTTGCTTACTAAGTTCACATATGACTACAAATTGGGAGCTATCACAGATTCCCTCATGACACAAACATTTTACAAGAGGATCTAACACAGGCAAATGGCTGGTGCCAAAGTCACAGACTAAAACTCAATGCCAAGAAATGCATTTTAGTGCCTTTTGGGAAAACTTTCACTGAAGCTAATTACTCCATCATCAAGACACCCCTAAAAGCTGACCTACTAAGTGGAAACACATAAAGTAGCACCATTCAATGTCAAGATCTCTATGGTTGGAATAATGGCTACAGCATGCCTTTGACAGTGGCTCACCAGAATAATGGTGCTGATCATTGCCTCAGAAAGACAGAACTGTGGTTTCAAATCTGCATGTAGGAGGGATGTAGCGTGTGTGTGTGTGTGTGTGTGTGTGTGTGTGTGTGTGTGTGTGTGTGTGTGTGTGTGTGTGCGTGTGTGCGTTTTGTGTTTCAGTTACAATCCCTTCCCTTCCAGTTTGATATTGATTGCAAAACACTAATTAATTAATTAATTAATTAATTAATTAATTAATTAATTAATTAATTAATTTTGCATATGTAGTTGGAGTTTTTAAAGTAGGTAGCTGAAAGTTTCATACCATGGAATGGGATTTTCTGCTGCTGCCAGGTTTCTTTATATTTCTTCCAGGTCAAACACATTATATATTACTTCCTTCACCCATTCAAGCCTGGATGATGGTGCAGTCTTATGTCATTCCTGTTGTACTTCATTGTTCTGCTTTTGTCGTTTCAGACAGCTGCTGAAATGGAGATAAAACACTGTCTGGATGACAAAGGATTGTGCAATGTGAAGTAATTTGATTGTAACTTTGGATACCTCTGTAATACATAGTAGTGGATTCTAATGAGATTATAGTAAAAATATTTCATGTTCCCTACTTTTTTTATAATATAACATTGCAACAGAACCAATTCCAAGAAATTATCTGTGTCACATTAGTACTGGCCTCAACACTCTTTTTCTCAGTTTGTACCTTGGTTCAGGTTGTCACATCAACAGTGACATTCACCTACAACCTGTTCATACACATGGTGGCTAGCCTACCAACTAAGAAAAAAAAACATATTTATTGCCTGGGACTTGTTCCTTCAGAAGAAATACAACTGCTTTCAAACCAGACAAATGTGAGCAATATATTTGTGCTTTTCTATTATTTTGCCATAGAAGGAAGAATAGAAAATCTTGATTTAACAAAATCAAATATTCACCTGTTCTTTAAGTAATGCCAGTTTTGGGTGTGATTATGCTATACAGAACTAGGGAGCTTCCTTGCAGAAACATAAAACTTGCCCCTGCTTAATTCTCAAAGTTCATTTGTAATCTTTCCCTGCTAATAGTGTGGATCCTGGCTGTTAAATTCTCTATTTTTATGAGATCATAACTGTTCAGTTTTAAGCAGTTTGTAATGACTGACTGTGACAATGGGCATTAAAAGTTGACTCTGTTGTATAGAGAAATAGAGGATAAAGACCCAGTCTGCCCTAGTTTGAGTAGTACCCTAGGGTCTGGCGAAACTGGCTGGAGAAGCAGAAATGATGGAACTTAGCCTACAAGCCTCACCCTAGGGAAAAGGGTTAAGACACTTGCCTTGGATAACTGAGCCTAGCAATGTATCAGAGGTAGAGACTAAGGACCTACTTGGATATTTTAGCTTACAATGAAGGCAGTGCTAACTGAGGGGTTACATTTCCCCCCATATGAGTGAGTGACATGACTTCACACCACCTATTGAATGCTTACTCTCTGAGGGACTGTAGTGGCAAGCACTGGAAATATTTAGGTCATAAAATGAAACTACCATGTGTGATAAATGTCATAATGACACGACTGTCACTGCATAACGTGTGTCCCTATCAGTGAATGAATGCAAACAAGAAAATCAGTGTACTGCATAGTCAAGAGTTGAGGGTGTAGAAAGCATTGTAGAGAAAAACGGGAAGAGTATGTTGGAGGTTTTTTTGTTGTACAAATAAGGTCTGCTCCCTGAATAATACCGCTTCGTTTGATAAGAAGCTGCCATGAGTGCAGTACTGCTAACTTTGCCATGCTAATAGACCTTGTAGAGCAGCAGCAAGAGGCATACTGTAAATGATGTGGCAATATAATCCTTAGAACCACGTGCCACGCTTGTGCTGCTAAAATTAATATATTCTGTGTATTGTTAGTCATTATCAAAATGCATGCTTGCACTGACTTTTTGTAAGTATTAGGGGCCATACTGTTGGATAAATGTGAAAATGGAATAAGACACAATCTCAGCATTAAGAAAATGATGACCTTAGTTGAAAGTAGGGTTTTATCTGTGCCTGCAGTTCCCTCGAGCAAAGTTTCTAATGACCATGTGAAAGGCTGAGATCTGACTGGCCGAGTAGGAGACAATTCTATGAAACCCATGAGGCATCTTGCAATTGTGCAGTACCTTGTCTTTCTTGTTATTGAATTTGCTACTGGATCCAATTAAAATGTTATTTGGAGAATGTCCTTAGAGCTGCTGTCAAGATTGTGAAGTCTTTTCAATTACACAGTGGCTTCCTCGGGCTCGTAGATATGTTAGTTCATTCTGCAGCACTGCACAGCATCATGTTTTCAACAACAATGTGTTCTCATTATGTTGAGCCAAGTAATTGGCTTATTTGAGTTAAGCATCTTTCAGGTGATGCTCTGTAACATCTGTCACTGCAATTATAGTCAAGAAACATGAAAAAATGTCTCTGCCTTCATTTATGGATTATATACAACCAGTCAGCTACATAAGATCATATATTCGAATGATGTCAGTAATACTGGTTTAATGATTAAACTGACAGGAAGCTAGATAGAGTATTGCTTGGAATGACTTTCCTGTGAATACACTACTTTTCAGTCATTTCATGTCTTCACATATAAATTCTATTGTTACAAAGTCAATGATATACTGTATATGTAACATTAAGAAGTCAGTTTATGGTTTTGATTAAAAAAATACTTTCTGTGTATAATGCAGTCTATTTCCACGGAGAATAGTGTCTCTGTCAATGCCTTACTGATTGTAATAATAGCTACAGGCTGACAAAATACAATATGTCTTTCAAAGTTGAAGTATCATTAATTTTTCATTGCTGCTTTATGGTAATATGTCTGCCCTTGGCTGTGCCTGTCAGTACACATTTTATTGTGGCATAGGGTAAGAAAATTTTTATTATGATAAGTCAAATGCAGGCCTGTTATAAGTCATTCATTCTAGCTACATGACCATCAGACTAAAAGTAAACCTAGATCAACTAAATCATAGATTATTAATGTACTTGTTTACATTCAATATCTAAAATAATTGGCGCTCTATTTCACTTCCATGTTTATTGATCTCTTTTCCCTGCAAAGCTAGGCACTGTGATAAGCACTTCTCAGAAATATGCAATTAATTTATTTTGCTTTGTCTGATGTGAATAAAGTGACAATAATTTGTATGTCCAAAGTTCATGGTTGATTTTGTGATAACAGAAAAAGAAGAAAACATTCGCTCCAATATTCTTAGAGTTATTTTTGCTTGTGTCTTTTATATTAATATCATACTGTGCAGTAACAAAAACTAGCAAAACATAACTGTAGCTCTTTTTATAACATGTATTTTATTGTATACTAACCACTGCAAAGTTAGTAACAACATTTCAAGGAACAGCTGGACAGCATACAAACAACAGCACAATAGGGGTTAAGCATAGATATTTTTTTATAGTAACCCATCACTGTCTATACGTAACTATTTCACATCCCCGCAGAACTGCAGAACATTTTTTTTATCTTTTAAATACATCCTGTAGGCACATCCCTGTATTAAGACCCTCATATTTCATTGTGTCTCCTTGATTATCTGCTGCTTTCAGCCCCTGCCTAACTTCTGTTTTAGTACACTTGTTTCTTACCTGACCAGCAGAGTATCACTGGAAATGCATATTTTTCCCTTTTCTGAAATGCTGGTGATTCTCCAAATTTCAATAGATGTTCATGACATGAGCATGTATTTGCCTTCAGTCCACTGGTGCCATTTCAGAGAATAGCTTTTCTGCCTTGTATTCACTGACTGTCGGCACAGGACCTGTCTCTCTCATGACCCTGAAATAGATAAAACTGTTTTCAGAATATAACCACTCCACCATCCCTTCCCCATGCAGTCATTAAGAAGCCTGCCTTTTATATTTCATTATGAGATCCTTTTGTGTTTTTAAAGTAATCAACACTGAATTATATCTCAAATTTGCATGCAAAAAACAAGTTTTACACTTTACCTTTTTTTCTGTAATTTTCTTACAGCTATTTTTGTGACTTCCACAAGTACCCATCTCCATCTGTCTGACTCCTAGAACTGTTAGCAGTTTGTAGTCATTTTTGTCTGTCTCAACTGTCACATATGTCACTTTCTCCACACTGCAGTTTTTTGTGATTAAACAACAATTCCTGATATACAGCCTGTGAAATAAAATGTATAGCATGACTGAAAATACTGACTGCATGATAAAATAGACTTGCTGCAGCTCTCAGTATCACTCCACTCAGAACTAGCTGAGGTGCTGCAATTTTTTATATTATCTTGAGTTGTGTTTGTATTTATTATCCTTCACAGTGCTTACTATATCCTAGCCTAGCAGCTATGAGGCTGTTTTATCTGTTTTTCTAATATTCTCAAACTTATTTACTGACCTTTTGAGATTGGTTTGTTACTCCTAATGCTGCCTTGTTATTTTGGCTGTTTAACAAAAAAGCTTCCATGGATTATTTCTTAAACACTCTTGGAGATTTAGGCCAAACTTAATAATATTTGTTCGATTGATCAGCCATGTTAGTTTCTGCAATAGTATATCTGGATGTTTAATTAGTATCTGTGTCCATTCCTGGATCCTAAGGGATTATATGAAGTTCCTGCATATAGACCTGAAGCTGGCATCTAAACTGGTTTGTGGTTTTTGACTAAAGACTTGTGTCTTGGTCAGCCGTGTCAGACTTTTTTCGAGAATTTAGGAAAGTAACTTAACTATGCTGTATGTTTGGAATATATGGATGTATCATGAGCAAATTTCATATATTCTGACTGGACTTATTTCAACTATATTTGTTATGCTTTCCCTCTTTTTAACAACATTAATTTTGGGGTAGAAGCATTTTAACTTTTCGCCTTACTGAATTTAATTTAGTTTCCTACGTGTTATTTAACTCCAGATATTAGGTAACATTTGGATGTATATTTTTACTTCATTACTGCAGTGTACCCTAGGTCATAACTTTTTGCCATGCTTCTATTGAATGTAGCTTTTATTTTTTATATTTTCAGGTTGGTATTTATTGTGGTCCTGGACTGGAGTTTGTGGTAATACCTCCTGGCATGGTGATGAGGTCCTTCTACTACAAGGGCCTTCTGCTGGCTCCTTTTTGTTGTTTCCCTGCCAAACGCAGGGCCTCCCTTAAGTGTAAAAGGCTTGATGGCAAAGAATCCCAGGGCTGCCGGTCAAACGGGGGGGTCCCTCTTGCTATTATTTTGGGAAGAGGTTTGCTCACTGCTGTTGATGATGAAACAGCATAAAGACTGGAGTGCCACCATCTTAGGAACCAAATTCTCAGCTAGGTTTGTAGAACCTACACCCCATTGTGGCCTTTGACTGTTTTACACAATGCCAAGTTAATAAGAAATGAATAGGGTGTGATATTCAATTTACTGTGTATGATCAACTTGGCATTTATTACCAAGACATTACGAGATGAAAAAGCAAGGTCCTATCTAAGGTTTTAGAGAGATACAGAGCTCATGACTTGGTAAATCACATAGCCGGATATCTAACTGTTGTTCATCTAGCCTGGAGATGACCAAGGATGGCAACTGAGAATCCAACTATTTTTAATTTGCCCTTGAAACAGGACTGAATTACAATTTTCTCATTATGTACCATGTGCTGGGCTATCTCAGAGCATTTCTAAAAGAGCTCTCATATGTTCGGACTGACCTGGTCCACCCATACATACTCCAGGTGGTTAGGCCTGGAGAATCTTCATGCCTGGGTTAATGAGGAATCCTGTAAGCTTGTCATGGAGTTCTTAAGCTCTTAAGCTTAATGGAGAGCTACAGTTTCACTCAGGCTGCCTGCAAAGAGACTAACAAGTTTGGATAATCCTTTAGATTGCTTTCCAGCTTGATCTAGAACTCACGAGTGAGGCAGTGGAACCCGTTTCTTGCTCATACTACTACTGCTTTGTCTACTCCTAAGTTGTCATTCCTCCAACTCAGTGTCTGATAAGGAAGCTGGCAAGTTGTCCAGCAGCTGGAGAAGAGGGTAAAGGCTGTGAGCTATTGTTCTGATGGTACAGAGTTTGATTCCCTCAGCTCTTATTCACCTGCTATGTGACCATGAGCAAGCAATTTAACCAGACACTGCTCCCAGAATGCCGCTGAATAGGAATCGTGTGTCTAATGTGCCTATCAAATCAAATCAACAAACATGTATTATTATTATTATTATTATTATTATTATTATTATTAATATGCTTGGAGGACACTGGAATCTTATATTATCTGCCTACCTGAGATTTGATTAACTAATTGGAGTAGTCAGAGTAGGTGGTCTGGATGAGCTGGTTTCAGCATAGAATTATGCTGTTTCCAAGTCTCTGTATTTGGCTACCCCAGTGAGTGTACATCATAGACCACTGGTGTGCCACAAGCCAAGGTCTGAACATGATCTGTGGTAGTTGTATGGCCTGGAGCTGAGGTTAGAAAAGTGATGGAGTAGAATGGTTCTTTTTCAGAACAAACGTGTTCTGGAAAAATAAGTTTTATATTTGATGAAGATATTTCAGAAAAGGGCCACTTTTGTTTCCAAATAGATCCCTATTCAAATTATTCATTCAAAGTTACTCTTTTATGTTGTTGAAAGACTCTGCAGCCCAGCTTGCCAGACAACACAGTGGGGTTTCTTCTGTCATGAATGTGCGGAGGATGCAAGATTTTTTGCAGAGCAAGCTGCACATAACAGTATTTTGTTTTTCTAGTTAGTTATCACTGTCAGAAAATTCAGACTTTTGGTCACAGAGTTTGACTACATCATTTATGCCAAGCTTGTGGAGAGATTAGCTATGAGCCTGAACATTTACACCTGTTATATTGGCCCTATAAGACTAATTAGAATTTGTCACAGTTCACTAGGGATGATTATTCTCCACATAGCTCAGTCCTTCTTAAGAAATGAGATATTTCCAACATCTTTAAAAGAGCTCCTGGTTGCACCAATTATCAGGAAAACAGTCTTTGGATGTGAACCTGCTAGAAAATTATCAATGTAACTATAGTCTTGATTTTGTAGGAAAGTTATTGAGAGGTGGTTTATTCACAGCTCTATACTTATCCAGGGTGACATGACTTAGTTGCACCCTGTAGGACTTGGTTAATATCTAGCCATATTATGGAAAGAACTCACATTTAGAATGAAAAATTACGTCCAGATGATGATGGATGAGAGAAAACACTGATTCTGTCTTGGTCCTTCTTGATTTCGCAGTGGTCTTTGATGCAGTGGATCATGGGATTCCTGTAGAATGCCTGCAGGTACACTGTAGACTATAGAATACAGCTCTGGAGTGATTTGCACCCACTCTTTTGTGATATACTCAGCATATGGTATCAATATCTAATGTCTCCAGATCCTATCCATTGGATTGTTTTATTCTTTGACCTTGTTTTATTCAGCAGAATCATTTCATTAATTAGCATCCATCACTGAAAAGAACTCTGTGTTAGGTATAGTGTCAATAACTTCTTCAGCTATTTAATGCTCTGTGTAAATGTATCTGTTTGGTGGGATCATGTGGGTCTATACAAACAGTAGTTTTCTTTGCATTGTAACAGCTATACTGCTGTTGCCTATTCAATAGGCTATGTCTACATAGCTATCACATCAAACAATGCCATGAATTCCAGCTCCTATCCTATCTTTTCTGTTGGATTTGGAAGTAATCTGCATGGAGACAGAATAACTGGCATGGCTTCTGGTGAAAATTTCATGCAAAACTCTTCAAGTATCTTAGACTTTCAAATCAAATCAGAATTATTATTATTACACTTTGTCTCATAACTCTGCATTTTGTCTTTCTGTATTTGTAAGGATGCAATTGCAACAAATATATTTCTTTCTTAAATGTTGCATTTTTATAAGCCACTTGCTTTACAGCCTAAATCAGACAATCAGTGTTCTGCCTTTGCCTCAGTACTATTTAAATATTCTCAATAACAATATCTCTAATGTTTTGGTTGCCTTTGCAAATATGCAAGCTCTCATCTCACACTTACAAATCTACACCACTGAAGCTGCTGCACTTGTATATTTATCAAGCACTTGTAGTTTTTGACTGTCAGCTGCAATTTTTTGCCACATTTTCAGCTTTATTGTCTGAATAATCTTAATCGTACTTTGACACATAACCATCTTTGCCCAATATTTTCTTCTGATGTGACTAAAATAGCAAAGCTACAGCTTGAAATGGCTACCTAAATACCTTGTTACTATATTATCAGATTAATCAATTTTGGACAGCAGGCTTTAATTTGTGCACAGAATATAATAACATGCATGCAGATTTTCTTAGTTTGCAGGTTAAATATTACATTCTCATCATAAATTTAGACATATTGCATTCTGCTCATAGGTCTAACTTAGTAAAACATGCTTTGCCACTTATCTATATTTTTACTGTTCTAGCAATATGGCACTCATTCTTGATTGCCTTGCGAGGGTTTCTTTGATACCGCTCACTTTTATACACTCTATGTTACTTGCTCCCATAGTATCCACAATCTGTATTTCTACTTCATAAGCATTTCAGACTTTAAGTAGTTTTAACCTTCACAACATTAATATTCTAGCACTGTCACTTTTACATTTAAACACATTTTAGCAAAATGGTCCCAATCATAAAAAAGTCTGCAAACTCACTTTTGTAAAATGGTCCAAATCATCACACACTCTATAAAGTTAAATTGTTGATTGTATTGCTTCTTGTTATAACTGTAACCACAGAGTTGCACTGGATGAGGTTCCTTGCTGTTAATTTGCTAACACACCAGGTCCATATATTGTTTGATTCAACATGAAAAAAGGATAGATGGACAGACATTCAGATCATCTTAAAGATAACCTTAAAAAATATTGGAAGTTTAAGAAGAAGACTGTCAAAATAGTTTTTTCTTTTTGTTTGCTTGTATTGACTCAACAACCAAAAATATGCTCAGAAGATAAAAATTCAAATGTTTCCCTTCCAAAGGATCATAGGAGGTCATTAGGCTAAAGGCCCTAGACAATTTGTAATCCTAGTCATTCATGCCCCAGTTTTCCCAGTTATCAATGTCCATGTGCTAGAATGACTTTGTTGTATGCCTGTCCCTTAGGCCATCTAAAAACTGCCCCTGTCCATATGAGACACAGATGACAAGCCAGGGGTGAATTTGAGATTTCCCATCCATTGGTCCAAATTGTGTCTGAATAGTCCTAGGGAAGATCTCTATTTCACATCAGTGGTGAGTCTGTACCAGAGAAGCAGTAAACTCTGAAACACATACCTGTCCCTCCGACATGTTTTGTTTATGTCACAGATTAGGTTTATACCCATATATCAGATACTTCTTTGCTGTTTGTTTTGTGAATGTGTAACAGAGCCACCAGGTCTGGATTGTTTTGTTTTGTGACTGTGTAACAGATACATTAGGTCTAGATCAGAGAATGCATTGTAGGTCAGGCATATAATGTTGCCCTTTGATGGAACTGAACAGCAAACTATGTAAATCCACCAACTAACAACATGTGTATGAATCACATGTGCCATAGTAGAAGCATTTCCTTTCATTCTCTTCCATGTTAATTGTTCTCAACTAGTAATGAAAAAAATCAGTTATTTTTACCATTTCTATTTGAAAGGACAAACTAAACGAAGCAGCTAATCCAAAAAATGAAATATTTCAAGATTCACATTTGATAAACTGATATCTTAGTCATTAATGAAAATTAATTATTGCAAAGCCTAATGATATCTGT
Organism: Protopterus annectens; assembly: GCF_019279795.1. Classification (NCBI taxonomy): domain Eukaryota; kingdom Metazoa; phylum Chordata; order Ceratodontiformes; family Protopteridae; genus Protopterus; species Protopterus annectens. The sequence continues at coordinate 20,659,371 of NC_056727.1, read as the reverse complement.
TTATTGCATCAAAGGACTGCAAATGTGTAACATCATGCGGCATGCTATTATATGTGCACTTGCCATAAAGGCTGTTTAAGAATTACATTTTATTCATTTATTTTATTATTATTATCGTTTTTTTGCCAGTGACTGTAATGTAGGCGATATCCTCAAGTCAAGCTTCACTTGAGCAATCCACACGAACGACCTCAACCTGGTCTGTGACATCAATAAGACTTGTTGGCGGGACAGATTTATTTTCCATTTGTGGAATAGACTCCCTCTCCACAGACAACCTCATTAACCCTTTTTAAGTGCAATGTGGATAACTGGATGGGAAACAAAAAATACACCCCTAGGATTCCACCTGTGTCCCTGCTGGGCAGTGGGATAGGTTGCTGGCTAAATTCTTGTATAAACACACACGCATGGAATCTGCCAGGCAGGCCAACCAGTAGTACACCAACACCATACACAAGTCGAGTAAATCCAAAATGCATTTAATATATTGCAACATAAAATTAAGCACATAAAAAAGCTTTTCGTTGATTTCAATAAATCAACTTCCTCAGAAAAAAGCCTGTACAGGAAACAGGGGTTTAAGTTCCCCTACACCTTGTCACATGATTGCTAAACATAAATTAAGAGGTTAACAGTGAAGTCAAACACTCATAAGCCCCACCCAAGCTTTACAGACTTTAAAAAGATACATTCTAAATGTTACAATTTCGAAAAATCAAATAAATGCAACAAACCACTTAGTAAATATATCTTATGTTAAAGCCAGTTGAACATCAACAAGGTAAATAGATCAGAATAATATGTATAATCTACTACACCCTGTTTATATTACAATTTCATGACATCAAATAATCTTCCATTAAAAACATTTAAACGAAATAAATAAATAAATAAATAATAAATTAAATTGATGTGTCTGGTATACTTAACACATTGCTTTAAGAATAAAGCAAAACTTTTTTTATCACAAGTTGAGAACTAAAAATTGAATAACACATTAAAAATTGATGAACTTATTAAATCATGTGTATATTTATGTAAACAATATTACTAGACCCCAATGTTTTCATGTAAACACCTATTTAAAATATGTTAAATATGATAAAATTAATCTATAATAAACTTAGTATAGCAAGTTCCTGTTCTAGCTTTGTTTCAAAAGAAACTATGGGCAGGATTCACGAAACCTCCGTGTAAGAGTTAATATGTCTTACACGGAGGCTGCAGTTAAACAGTGTGACGTCAGCATGCCATGCATATTCATGAGGGCATGCTGAATCACACCCTACGCTAACACGGTCCGTGTAGGAAAGTAGGGGGCGTGTCCGTTCGGCGAGTTCTGCAAAGGGACATGCCCTCAGAAGAGTCACAGTCCTGAAAGTAAACTCCCACGAGTGAGTCCGCGGAAATGTCAAAAAACACAACACCACACATGCCCCCACAGACTATAAACCCAACTGTAATGTAAACCATAAAAATCAACAGTTTAATTTTTTTTTATAATTTCCAAAATGTTTGCCCGTAATTGCGCTGATTTGCTCGGGTGTGCCCTTCGCTCAGCCACAGTGAGCAGTCATTGAAAAAGCATATAAGATCTAAATATGCAAATTAAGCCAAGTAGCAATAGCATAGCGGTAGAGATGTTGGCCAAAGAGGAGGTAGTCACGGTTCGAGCCCCAACAACATAATTTTCTATTTTTAGTGAAATAAGCACGAAACAATCCCCTGACACATATATGTATATATATATATATATATATATATATATATATATATATATATATATATATATATAAAACTATAATTTAAGTAAAATGTAATGAAATGGGCCATGTATTTTTGAAGAAATCTGACACAATAAAAAAAACATTTTTATAAGTGCCCATAGCTGAGCAGCGTTCTAACAAGCTGAGTATGACTGCCCGCAGGTGAGCAGTGGTTTAACAGGTTTAATATGAGTGCCCGGAGTTGAGCAGCACTTTAACATGCTGAAACTATGTGCCCGTAGCTGAGCAATGCTTCACACAGTGTAATATGCGTGCTCATAGCCAAATAATGCGTTAACCAGCGTGAGCCATTTGCGCGGAGCTGTGCAGTGCACCCACTGGCTTACCGGTGGGCAACATTGAGCAAGCTGTATCAAAGCTGCCTTTACACAGACACACACACCTCCTAGCCTGTCTAGACAGTCGTAAAATAAAAAAAGCAATGCCCAGGCTCGAACCCAGGATACTGTGGATCATAGTCAAAGTACTGAACCACTAAGCCATGACAATTGTACTGAGAAATGCAGTATTAGCATATATATAGGAATGAATGGAAATAGAAGCATGACAAAGTAGGTTTTTTTAAGCTGATACATTTCCAAAATGGCCAATCACAGATAAGTGCAGGAAAAACGGCATATATAAGCCCCATAGGCAGGAATGCACAGCATAACTGATTGTGGAACCTATTTGCAGTCAGGATGGCAGGTGTAGGAGAGGGCAGTCACTTCCGAGCACAGAGGTGGGGTGTTGAGGAGTTCAAATATATGGATTGGCTCCTAGTCCATGATCATGAGGCTCAACTCATGCAGGGCCAGGTTCTCTGGGGTGCGTACAAGGCAGAGGCATGGAACCAGTTGGCACATGATCTCACCAGTGCCACAGGCATACCAAGGACTGGTGAACAGGTCCGTCACCACCATGCGGACCTGAAGAGACGAAAGCATGACCAACTGAACCGTTGGATCCAGGAGGCCCGGCAAATGCCAAAAGCCCCACTACTGAGTAAGTATCCATGTAATTAAATATCTAAGAAATTATCCTAGCTGATATTATGGAGATGTATGTTCCAATATTACTTCATTTATATTACAGCTGCAGGTGTGCGTTCCGTGAATCGGCGAGCCTATGATGATAGGCTGGTGCGGTTGCGCCACCAGGCAGGTTAGTAATTATTTTGCTGTAATTGTTATAGAATATAAGTGAGACAGCTTGTAAAAGAGTTCAGTGTTACATATTAATAAAGTTGAAATAACACTAGAAGAAAGATTCTGCTAGTACTGTATGATTTGATAAGTGATGCAGCCTGTAATCCAGAAATAAAAATTAAACAAGTCTGAAATAGAGATTTACCACCTGTATTGTAATATCAGATAACTTGCTTCAGACTGAAAATTACTGGTAAACAAGCTAAAGACGATAGACATGTGTCAAATACATCCCCTTTTAAAATCTACCATATGAAACAAGTGAGTCTGTTGGAAAGGATTGTTGTAACCAAGTAAGAAATGTTAATAACGCCTAGAATTAAGTACCATCTTGAATTGTAAAAATAAAACAAGTGAGAGTGTGAGAAAGAGGTATGAATTGACCAAGAAAGCTGTAATAAGTCTTGAATAAAGTTATACAGCAGTCAGTACATAATGAAATGAATGGGACAGCCACAACCAAAGAGTGAAATGTTTGTAATAAAGTACTGAAGCTGGAATGTGTCTGTCCCACAATTTGGATATGTTGCTGTACCCTTGCAATATGGAGATAGTATGGTTGTATGAAATACTGAACATCCACAGTTGTCTAGAGCCATATAAATCAAATGTAGCGGGATGCTGTACCTAAACACAGCCAGATATGAATGTGTATGAATAAAACTGCAGTGTATATTAATGTAGCAGTAACATTCCCATCACCAACATTCCTAAGGTTACATATAGGAAACTGTACTAAGACCTGTAGGGTATATATATCTGCAGCTACTAGAAATGTACAGCATATGTATAGGTAGTTGAAGTTGTTAATGAAATATTTCTTAACCCTACCCTATTTTCACAAATAATGCCATTCCACACCAAACTGGGTATGTGTATTCACAATTAATTCCCATGGACATTTGTCCTGTTGGTTCATACATATTTGCATGTACATTGATGCATGTGCCCTGTTCACATATCCAAACCTGATGGCTTGTTACCATCAATCAATGCTGCATGCTGTTGGATTGTGTACTGTTGTTCAAAATATGCATGTGTTATGCTTGCTCTTCAATGTTTGGAATTCATGGGTGTTTGGTTAATGGGAATACTGATGCATGCTGTTACAACTAATTTTGAATGGTATTGTTTGTTACTAACCCAAAATGTCATAAAATATTGCTAAACATAGGACAACAGGGAAGGCGGGTTCCAGCGGATCCACCTCTCCCACCTCAGCTGGCAAGTGCACCTGGTACTAGTTCCCAGGCCGGAACCTCCTCCGGTGGCCCTGTGCCACCTTAGGTGGAAGCACTGCAGGGGATAGGGCTCATCCCCCCTCTGCAAGCGTGGCTGGAGGAGAACATCCACTCACCCCCCAAAGTGTCCGGTCTGTGGTGTGTAGTGAGATCAGGCATTCTGTGCTTGAACCCCTACACCAGCTTGAGGCATGGGTGGCGCAACTCATGGGTGTGCATGCCCATCCTACACTGCCCACAGCACAGCCCCGTTCTGGGCAGTGAAGTAGCAGTGGCAACTGCCCATGGGTGGGGATCTCAGTTCCACTGTTGCCATCTGTGGGCTCATGGGCTCGCGATATCCAAACATCCATCCCCGTCAATTGTGTTTCCCACATGTGTCATACTCCGCCCCTGTATTCATCTTGTTTGTCTTGTCTGTTAACCTCCCCTACCTACCTCCCCAAATATACCTACTTCCTGTACATCACATTCCACTCTCACCTGAAAAAAAAATAAAAAAAGGGCACTATGTTCCCACAAAAAAATTACTCCCCATACATAGCAGCCCATTTTGCACACATGTCTGCTGGACATGTGAACTGGTAATTACAATTGGCTGTACAACATATTTTGTTGTCCTCACCCCACTCTCAGGGGTGGAAGGTTTCAAATTTCACACCAAATTACACACATATGCACAGCTGTTGCTGATAAAGGAATGGGCAGCTATGGGCCTTTCCTACATCCTTCCTGCAAATCCCAAGCTTGTTTTCCTACTGTCCTACCCTCTTTGTGCCCCCTTTTTCACCACTTTCCTATCTCCCCATTTTCTTTTCTTTAAAAGAAATTAGCACGGGTGTGTGCGAGAGTAAGTACTTTTAAGCAGTAGTCAGCGGGTGTGCACTTGTGTGTTCTTAGCTAAGCGTGTGTGCGTGAAGCTAAGCGACAGTGCGCATGCATGAGCACCGCTCAAACCAGTGCTAACCCGCTTACAACTGCTTAAAAGTGCCTTAGTCACTCTGAATGACAAGGCCTGTAGTCTGCTCAGCAGCAAAATAAAATTCCTCTGTCAGTCTCAAACCCGGGACCTTGGAAACACTAGTCTGCATGACCTACCACTAAGCCATGACTGATATACAAGAACTTTGTGCTGAAAGCAATATATCATGAAATAGTAGGACTGAATGTAAAGAGAATATAGGAAGGCTATTACACAAAGCTTTTCTTGTATCTTTACTGGCAATTCTTGTGGAATTGCATTACATTAGTGTGATAAGAGAAACAGCCATGCTAGTAGGTAATAATGTGACAGTAGCACCTTGCAAACCACACACACTATCAGAGCAGGATAAACACCACCATATTTGAATAGGTAAGAGGCCAGACCTCGCAACTGTGACTGATTTACAGGGATGTTCCTGATTTGCAAACAAATGTTAACTGTGCCCCACTGACTCCCTGTGAAATGTACTAACAGTAGGCAGAAAGGTATGGAATCCCACATAATGGTAACTCTCAATTAAAGTACACACTACTTGCATGTTAGAAATGGTGTAGTAATACATATGCTCAAAATACCCCACAGTCACAACTGCAGAATATCTGAAATATATCACGGGTGTATCCCACTGATATGTACCATTCCCTGAGGCTGCTAAAATATACACCTGAGAATATCTGAGGCCTGCAAGTGTCGGAAACTCACAGGCACATCATTCTGTCTGCTGTCACACACTCTGTGAATAGCTGTAGAATTGCTTCCACAAGCACACCCTCATGTAGGAGTGCAACCCAGAAATATCAAAGGATGTAGCCATCTAATAAAATAAGGACAGTATAGCAGTTTACAAGCACTGCATATGCCTGATATTCATAACTGTTAGTACAAAGTACAAGGCCCCACTACTGCTCAGCATCAAAATAAGATACCCTTGTAGGTGTCAAACCCCACACCTTGGCCTTACCAGACTGCATGCAGTACCACCAAACCACACCAAACATATAAGGAATTGCTGCTGAAAGAAATATATCATGCATTACAAGGAGTGAATGTAAATGGAAAATAGGAAAGCCATAGCAACACATTCCAGTAAAGACACATAGCAGGCCTTCAAGGAGTGAATGTAAAGGCTAAATAGTGAAGCCATAGCAACAAATTGCAAGAGCTACTGTTGTATACCAGTTAATCCACAAGTCCCACAGGAAAGCACATACTCCCATGTAAACAGTATTAGTATTATTAGGTGTCAGTTAACATACACACTGAGAAGAATGAACTGGAAGAAGCAGCAGTCAGGTTTCAGTATAGCATGCATTTCAGTGCATACAACACAGCCTTAGATATGAGAGACATACCAACCTTTACACTCACAGAACAGTGTCCACAGCAAACCAGCATGGTCCCCACCTTGAAAAACTGAAACGCCTACCTAGCCTAACATTTTATAGCACTGTCCTGACATCACAGTGAGAACTGCAATTACCACACAGCAGGCTGCATGCAATTAGTAAATGCTGGCTAACAATACAAAAGCAGCCTGTACTCCCAGTCCACACATGCACTAATATCATTGCAGCAACTGGAGAGAGAGAGAGAGAGAGAGAGAGAGAGACTAAAGCAAGGCAGCAAGCCATCCACAACAGCAGTCAGAAACAAAGGTAATGTAAAGTACATAATCTACATACTGTGAACCCTCCATATGTGTTAGCAGTCTGTATCTATATTTATATGAAGATGTGCATAGGGCAAGGGACATACTGCAACTGTTAGTAAAGGCTGGACATACATATGTAGTTGAAGGTTGCTAACAGTTTGCTGCCGTAGGCCCAGGGCCAATAGCATACTACCTACCTATGACACAATGCACACACACATGTACTCATTGCAATACCAACTATGTGAGGTGGAATGAGTGTGCCACTGACTGTGTGCAAGGTCTGTAATGGTGTGATTGCTCAGCATGACTTTGTGTCTCTCATGGTAGTGTGTGTCCTTGGTGTGAGGCCAGAGAAAGATGTGTCAGTTATTGTGATACAAACATACTACATTGCCATATGTTGTGCTGTAGTTCCGTGTATATGACTGTGGTGTAGGTAGGGGTATGGCCGCAAAGACTAGGGTGCATTACCATTGAAATTGTAACTTTGCATTGCATGCATTGCATGGGATGACAATATTCCCCATCCATTACCTTAATACATACCCCCAGTGTGAGGTTGTGCATTGGACCTCAAACAGTGTGCTGAGTGCTGGTGTATACTAGTTTGTTGTAAGGAGTGTGGCAGGCACTGCCACACAGTTGTTGGCTGAGCACTGATATGTGGTAATTTACATGTGTATCCCCTGATAGACAGACAGATGCTATATATGGCAGTTCAGTGATATAAGTACAGTAGAGTATTATGTGTGCCATGTTACTTGCTCACATATTTTCCTTTTCCTTCCAGGGCGATGGTGCATCAGCACAATCCCTGTTATTTGGCAGCAGAGGATGAGGAGATACACCAGAGCCTGGTGCGGGATTTTTCAACACTCTTTTCCCGGACCAGCCAGAACCAGCAGGAGAGGGCTGCACTGTGGCAAGACCTTGTCCGTTGGGTAAATGACATAGGCATGCATAACCGGACATATGAGCAGGTACACCATCACTGCAGTGATTTAATTGGAAATGTCCATCAGCGTGCATCTGATATCCACAGGCAACAGCTTGCCACAGGTGGTGGGGCACCTATACACCCCCCCTCACCAGACTGGAGGAGTTCCTCCTAAGTGTTGTGGCTCCAGCCCAACAACAACAACATCCACAGATGTGTGTAATGATGGAGGCTGGAGCCACCCAGCATATGGACATGGAGTGCGCAGGTACCATGCCATATCTGTAGTTGACTGTTCTCTGCACTGGTAGTTTATGCATGTGTGAGATGTGTACTGTGTTTGTAGCTGTTATCCTGGACATTATTGTGCAAGATTTATATTCTCAATATCAGCAGTACACCTGTGAAAGCCAACTGTTGTACTACTGTACTGTATCATACTCACAGTATCAATGGCACAGTTGTGCCCACTGACAATAACTGTCTTATTTGTGCAGGTCACTCTGGAGTAACAGCAAGGCAGCCAATCCATGCTGGTGAGTGTGTAATAACAATACTTTTAAAACTAATGATAATAATAGTAATAATACCCTCAAACAGTATTGTTATGTGTTGGATTGCAGGTGTGTTTGTGTGTGTGTGTTTGTATCTCATGTACTGAGGAGTGTGCATGTGCCCATGTGTGCATGTGTGCATGTGCCCATGTGCGCATGTGTGCATGTGTGCATGTGCCCATGTGTGCATGTGCCCATGTGTGCACATGTGCATGTGTGCATGTGCCCATGTGTGCATGTGCACATGTGCCCATGTGCACATGTGCCCATGTGTGTATGTGCCCAAGTGTACACACGCCCGTGTGCATCTCTGGTAACATTGTGTACACATTGTAAACTGTGTTTCCTGTCTTCCTCTCACAGGTTCTGGTGATGCTCTGGTGGTGTGCAGCAGGGAGCCCGAAGCCACTGCTGGGGATAGTGATAATGATGATACATGTGTAATGGCACAGGGAGGTGTGTCAGAGTCTGTTGTTGGTCAGCCAATCGACAGTACATAGCAGTCAACCCCATCAATGCGCACAGTCATCCTACTGATACATCCATTGTCACCAATGTCCTTAGCTGAGGGACAGCATACAGTGGGCAATGACCAGGGTAATGTGGTATCAGTGGCACATGCATCCCCTCACAGCAGCCATAGCCAGAGTCCTGACATGGTACCACACAGGCAGATGTCCAGGGGTTCTTGTGGGAGCATCCATGGTCATACTGCCCCTGTCAGACGTGCCCAAAGAGGTCTTTCAACCTCAGCTATGTTCCGGGCTGTAATGCAGGTACAGGCACGTATGGAATGGTACAGCAGACAGGGTCTGAGGGAGGTTAGAGCACATCACACTGCTATGAATGACACTATGCGTGACATTGCGGCTGCCATCCGTACTGTCGGCGAGGTCATTGACAGATGTTGGGGGGACACATTAGATCTGTTCCACAACTACGTGTCCATGAGCCAGGGCAATGCAGGATGGTTGAGGCATCGACGTGGACGTATGCCAGCATCATCAGCAGCTGGCAGTCGTCACGGATGACAAAAAACCCGCATAGTGCCAGTACCAGCCCCAGCAATGCTGGGTCTATGCTGTCATCAGACCGCCGTAGCAGACCACGTGCACGTGGCTCTGGACAGTCCCAGCAGGGACATGTGTCCAGTCATCAACCAAATGCTTCTGATGACAGTACCCAGTCTGGCTTAGTACCTGATACTGTCCGTAGCACCCCTGTCAGGCACAGGTACCATGTCCGTAGCCAGAGACAGTGATCTGTATGACCTGGCAGGTACAGTCTGTGACTGTCCACAAACATCTGTATATGGAAGCCATGAGGGGGAACTGTGTGCATGCATACACACATGCATAATGCTAACACCTAGGGCTAACACATGCATACACACACCACATCAACATTGCCCCATGTTGTACTGTTGTCCCTCACTAACACACACACACATACATGTCGATTGGATGTATCAGTGGCAGACTCAGGCATACCAAGTACACACCCTGTGTATATGATGAAACTGTGCCACCTCCTGCAATCTGTCACATTGATGCAGGAACAGGATAACATGGTGCTGATGCACAGGGTGACTACATAGAACTGTAGTAATATTATCATGTTTCACTTGAAAGAAAGTTACCATTTGTCGTTTTTGCATTTAAGTTACCTGTAACACATTGCATTTAAGTTCCCTGGCACTTGCTCACTAAAGCAATTATATAAGTCAGCACTAAAATATTAAAAGCACTACACCCTCACAAACTCCCCTTGAGTACCTCATTCCCCATTGGCCCTTTTTTCAATTATAAAGGAATTCCCAATACTATTCTAGCATGTCCAAAGGTCAGTTGTCAATCTCCTCTCCAGTCCAGCTGGTGAATCTGGGAATCTTGAGGCAATATTACAACTGCCTCATGTACACAGACAACCCTCTCCTCCTCCCAACAAATTCCAACACATGTGAGAGATCCAACCATATAGCCATACTGCAGGCTAAGCTCTCTCAACTCAGTATTGGTGAAACTAGTCAGGAGGAGAAGGAAAGCACACTCACTACAATTCCAGTCTCACATAGACCTACCGTGACAGCAAACCAAACACATAAACACACAAAAACATACTCGGAGGCTCTAAATAAAAATCTGCCTAAGCAGCAGAGACCTCCAAAGCAGACAGCCAAGCAACCGCTACCCCAAAACAAAACACGTGCAACACATAGCTCACAAAGCCAGTGTGCCGAACAGTCACAGCCCTTAAGGCTAAACAACACACCTGATACACTTGGAATAGGTGACTCTATCGTCAGGCACACTGACGTCCCGCTCAGCAGGCTGAACAAGGAGAAGGTCATGGTGAGCTGCCTGTCAGGCGCTAGGATCCAACACATAACACAAGCACTCAGGTCACTCCAAGGCAAATACAAATATGACTCAGTCATTGTCCATGCTGGTGTGAATGACCTGAGACGTACCTCCCTGGACTACATGAAAAGAGACATAGAGGAGCTCTTTGAGCATGTAGCCCAATATGAAGACAAGATGATCAATTTCAACAATTGGCTTAAGTATTGGTGTCATTCAAAGGGGATCCAATGCCTGTCAGCCTGGCATGACATGCTCGACAAGCCACGATGCTTCGCTAGGGATGGCTTGCACCTGTCACTCCTGGGCTTTCGGATATTGGCAAAGGCTCTTGCTACCCCCATAGTGCCTTTTTTAGGCAAGGCTCAAAAGACAAACCCACCTCCATAGGTATCACAAGGGATAAGAAACTAAGAGTAATGATACTCAATGCCAGAAGTCTAAGCCGCAAGATGCACACACTCGAAACTCTCCTTAGCATGGAGAACATCGATATCTGTGCAATAACAGAAACCTGGTTCAAGCTTCCCGGGAGCACCCCAACACTATCAGGTTATACCTCATACCATGCTTTTCGGCCCCAAAACTTGGAACGAACCACAAAAGGAGGGGGAGTATCAATATTCGTCAAAGATACCCACACCTCCAGGTTGGTGGCACAGCACGAAGCATCAGAGACTATCCATGTGCAACTAACAGTGGGTAAAACTGCCTTCCGGTTTATAGCCTGCTACAGACCACCCTCCCAAACCCAGGAACTCCTCTCGGCCTTCCTGAGAACAATGGGAAATATGAAGGTCTCTCCAAACACCATTATATTGGGCGACTTCAACTACCCAAACATAGATTGGGAGCATTACTCTAGCTCCAACACCCTAGCCCAAATGTTCCTAGAATTTATAAACTCAAATGCTATGGAACAACTTGTTACCACTCCCACAAGAGGGGAAAACATACTGGACCTGATCATCACCAACATGGGGACTCTATGCTCCAGACCAGAAGTGTATCCCTCACTGGTAAGATCAGACCATAAACTAATTTCACTGGATATTCACATTCAGACTCCACTCCCTGCCCTGAAAACGACAGTGAAAAACTTCTCTAAAGCAAATTTCACACTCCTCAAAACCGAGGTGTAATCCTTCAAAGCCCCCGGGCCTATGGAAAATATGGCCCAGACCAGAGAATCCTTTATAAACGCATTCTATGAACACCTTCAGGAATGCATGGATCATGCAATCCCAAATAAAACCAAGACCCAATCCCCCAAAGGCAGACGTCCTGTCTGGTGGACCCCAGCCATAAACAAACTATACAATAGAAGGAGGAAGCTACTACATGATAGAGCAAAATCCCAAAAAGGGAAGGCATCAGTATTAGCAAAAAACTACGGGCACTCATAAAATCATCTAAGGCCAGCTTCGAGAGAAAACTTGCACAGGCCACTAAGGATAATCACAATGCTTTCTTTAGTTATGTTAGGAACCTGGGTGGGAATTCCCAGATATGCTCAGAATTAGTCCAAAATGACAAAAAATACACCGAACCCACAGACATTGCCAACATCCTAGCTGACAGGTTCAGCGCAAACTCCCCACCAAAAGGGCAAATATCTATCCCAGCAGAGTGCTGCCCCCCTGACATCTCAGATGCTCAGGTAAGACCCGCACTCTCCAAAGCAAAAAACACAGCATCAATGGGACCAGACGGTGTCCCGGGCTGCGTCCTACATGAACTCCAAGAAGAGCTAAACCCAAACATAAAACTACTGTTCAATCTCAGCCTTACTACAGGATATGTACCCAAACAGTGGCGTACAGCAACAGTGGTCTCTCTCCACAAAGGTGGTGCCTCAATGGATCCTGGAAACTATCGCCCCATAAGCCTGACTAGCTTGGTCTGCAAAGCTATGGAAAGGATCATCATGGACCTCATAAATAAAGATATTGGGGACCTACAGACACTGGATCCTACCCAGTTTGGCTTTGTTAAGGCCAGATCCTGCCTCTTAAACCTGGTTGATTTCTTTGAAACAGTCACCAAGGCCATTGACGAGGGGAAGGTGGTCCAAACAGCCTACTTGGACCTCGCAAAAGCCTTCGATACAATACCCCACTCGGACATTATAGATAAGCTCACCAGCTTAAATATAAACCCCTATGTCACTAGATGGGTTGCAAACTGGCTCAAGGACAGAACCTACATGGTTAGAATTGCTGGATCCATGTCAGACTCCAAACCAGTTACAAGTGGCATCCCACAAGGCTCAGTCCTGGGACCTCTCTTGTTCGGTATATATTTCTCGGAGGTACAGGCCAACACGGAAGGACTGTGGCTGACCAAGTTGCAGATGACTGCAAACTGGGTGCCATAATCGACTCTCCAGCTGACACAAGCATCCTCCAAAAGGGCCTCATAGAAACAGACAACTGGTGCCAGAGCCATGGCCTCAAGCTAAACGCCAAAAAGTGTATAGTCATCCCCTTTAGCAAAAACAAAGTGCCCACAAATTACCACATAGGTGGTAATCCATTAAGTACAGAAGAAGTAATTAGGGACCTGGGGACCCAAGTTGATAGCAATCTCTCATTTGACAACCATGTGGCCAAAGTGGTTAGAAAACATTTTATATAGCCCACCTAATCATGAAGGGATTCACATCTAGATCAGGGGAGGTCATTGTGCCTCTTTATTCATCCCTCATCAGGCCCATAATTGAGTACAATGCCCCTTTTGGGATGTACCTTACCAGACACCTGCAGCAACTGGAAAGACCCCAAAAGTACCTCACCAAGAGGATCAAAGGGCTCAAACAGATGCCATATGCTGCCCTGTTAAAGAAACTCCAGCTCTACTCAGTGGCATACCGCCTGCTCAGAGACTATCTGTGCCTGGCGTATAAAGCCATGTCCAACCCAGAATTAATGGACATGCTGCACCTCAGAAAATCCAAATCCCATCGAGCTACACACTCGAGAGACTTGAACCTCAGCACTGAAATAAATAGGACATGCTGGAGGCACAGATTCATAACCCAGAGGCTCCCTTCATTGTGGAATGAAATTCCAGTCCGGGTTATTCAGAGTCCCTCATTGACTCTCTTCAAGAGGAATCTTGATGAGTGGATGGGAGATCATAGGTTTACCCCAGGTTTCACTTCTGTGTCACTGTTAGACAGAGGCACAGTATACTAACCTCGAAAAAGGGCATAGCAAAATTAATTTAAAATGGGTGGCAAAAGCCAAACACACTCTGGCTAGGCTTATAAATGCCCTAGGGCAGATAGCCTAATATGAACCTATGAACCTATGAACCTATGAACCTATGTTGTTAACAGTACAGTGTAATGATATCATTGTGGGTATATCCCAGCATGCCTGATGCAGTAACAGTGTGATTGTCATTGTAGTTTTTTATACACCACTATTAATTACAAAAGTGTAATGTCTGCACATCTTTGCATTCTGTTGGTAAGGCTGAAAACACAAACCCACCTACATAGGTAGCACAGGGGATTAGAAAATGGAAGTAATGATACTCAATGTCAGACATGTAAACCGCAAGATGCATGCAGTCCAAACTCTACTCAGCATGGAGAATGTTGATATCTGTGCAGTAATAGAAAACAGGTTCAAGGCTCCCAAGAGCACCTTAGCACTGCCAGGTTACGTCTCATATTTGCTTGACAGCCCCAAAACATGGAACTAACTATGAAAGGAGGGTGAGTCTCAATAAATGTCAAGGATACCCACACCCCCAGGTAGTTGCCACAGCATGAAGCATCACAGACTATCCAAGTGCAACTAACAGTGGGTTAAACTGACTTCCAGTTTATAGCCTGCTACAGACCACCCTCCTAAACACAGGTAGCCCACTTGTCCTACATAAGAACACATGAATATATGAAGGTGTCTCCAAACAACATTATATTGGGCAGCTGCATCTACCCACACATAGACTGGGAGTATTGCTGTAGCTCCAACACCCTAGGCGAAAGGTTCCTAGAATCCATACACTCAAATGCTATGGAACAACTTGTTACCACTCTCACAAGAGAGGAAAACATACTGCACCTGATCATCACCAACATGTGGACTCTATGCTCAGGCCCAGAAGTGTATCCCTCACTGGTAAGATGACACCATAGAGTAATCTCACTATATTCACATACCAACCCCAGCCCCTGCACAGAAAACCACAGTGAAAAAGTTGTGTAATGCAAATTCCATGTATTCACATGAGGCAGGCTTCACACATAGGAACTATTTAAGGTCACAGGTACATATCTCTATGTGGCACACACATACCTCATGTGTGCATTGAAATTACTGCTATAATATATGTCATACAATAATAAAAGCAACACCCACCATACATTGACAAACTTTGTGACAAAAACACACATGGCATTTATAGGATTCAAACCCCCTACCTAACTATGTTATGACACTTGAGAGAGATGCATTAGCGGAGTGTGCTATTCGAATTATTGGGAGGTTTTTCTTCTCCTGCTATACTTATAGGGTGCTGACATCATCAGTCTTTTGAAAGAGGAATGTACATCATGTAGTGTGTTCTTCCAGTTGCCAAAAGGGCCATTTCTTTCCATGAAAATTGCACAAACCCTCCCTCCAAACACACACACTGAGCAGTTGCAGGATTCAAACCCCTACCTAACTATGCTATGACACTTGAGAGAGACGCATTAGCGGAGCGCACTATTCGCATTACTGAGAAGTGTATCTTCTCCTGCTATACTTATAGGGTGCTGACATCATCGGTCTTTCGAAGAGGAATGTACATCATGTAGTGTGTTCTTCCAGTTGCCAAAAGGGCCATTTCTTTCAAAGAGAATTGCACACACCCTGCTCCCCCCAAACACACACACACACACACACACACACACACACACACACACACACACACACACACACACACACACACACACACACACACACCCTGAGCATTTGCAGGATTCAAATCCCTACCTAACTATGTTATGACACTTGAGAGAGACGCATTAGCGGAGCGCGCTATTCGAATTACTGGGTGTCTTTTCTTCTCCTGCAGTATTTATAGGGTGCTGACATCATTATTTAGAAAGAGGTATGTACATCTATTACTATCCGTCAGTATGGGGGATAGCATATATATGCATTAACAGATGCCTACTTCAGGGTTATATATGCACATCAGCACTGCCAGGTTATGTTTTATACCATGCTTCATGACCACAGGACTTGTAACACACAACACAACCAGTTCAGACCTCCCCTCCCATATCCAGGAACCACACTTGGCTTCCCTGGGAACAGTATAGGATATGAAGGTGTTCACATACACCATTACAGTGGTTAACTTCAGGTACAGGAATATTGACTGGGGGAACTACTCAGGCCTCAACAACATCACCCTACAGCCACTACAATTTGTGAATCCATGTGCTATGGCAGGACCAATCACCACAGCCACAAGGGGGAACACATATTGGACCTGACCATGAGCAACATGGGGACTCTATGTTCCACACCAGAGGTAGACCACAATTGTTAATATCTGACCATAACCAACTTTCCCTGGACATCCATATCCCATCCCCACCCCCAGGCAAGGAAATCACTGCAAGCAAAGTATTTATCAAAAGCAGACTTTGCACTTGTGAAGACTGGGGTGGAATACTTCAAAGGACCCATGCTGGAGGATTATACATGCCAATCTGCAGAATCCTTGACAAATGCATTTGATGAACATCCGGAAGGTTTGCATTGATCATGCTATCCCAAATAAAACCAAGACTCCTCCACAACAGGAGACCTGTCTGGTTTACACCAGCCATATATAAGCTGTACAACAGAAGGAGGGAGCTAATACATTACAGAGCAATATCCCACAGAGGGAGGACATCTCTGAACAGTATTGGCAAGACACTTCAATCCCTCAAAATCATCACTTGCAAGTGTTGACAGTGAAAATGTCGAGACAGTGCAGATAAGGCTCCCCTCAGTCTGGAATTGAATCCCAATTAATGTTATAACTCCTCGCCAACCCTCTTCCAGCAAACTCCAGCCACATGGATGTGACATTGCAAATTCAACCCCTGGGATCTCCACTGTGTCCCTGCTTGATGGAGGCACAGCACACTAGCCTTAAACGGTGCCTTCTGTGACCTACTTTACAGAGGCACAGTAGCCTACTGTACTGGGGAGGCAGACACCAAATACACTCGGGCTAAGCTTATGTATTCCCTAGGGCAAACAGCCTAGTATTGACCTCTACACACATATGTTTAAGTTTCAGATACACAATATTTGTTGCTGATAAACTGTTTGCAGGTCTTTATTGCCATAGCTTTCCCTGTTTCTATGAACAACTTGTGTATCTGTGGAAGATGTTTGAATATGAGAGGGATCCACTATATTACTTATGTCTCTGTTGTCATTTAACTGTGTGCACTGGACAGATTGCTGTATTGTGGGAGTTTCCTGGCTTAACACATACAAATGCCAGATATGTGTGGCCAACTGCTATACTGAGACATGGCCTAAGTGTGTGAGCATGCCCAGTTCAGGCTTTCCATGGCTTGTTGCCTGACATATGTCTCATTTATCAAAGTGTGCGAGCATGCCCAGTGTGAGCTTTCCATATGTTGAGATCTGAGGTCCACCACATTTGTGGTTGTGTGTGAACTTCAACAATATTTCACATTTATAGTTGTGTGTTGGAAGTCATGTTGTGTTCTTACTGCCCAACTGCTTTGCATCTGAACCCAACAGGGATTATGCTGTGCCCGCAGGGTTTCTATGGGATAGTTTGCATATAGTTGTCAACATTCTTTCAAACTGACCAAACACTGTAATATCGTATAGTGTACTGGTTCAGTACTTTCACTGTGGTGGACAGTATCCTGGGTTTCAGTCCTGTCACTGCTTTAAATATTCATATTGAGCACACCAGACTGGTTAAGGGCCAGTTGTGCAAATATGACCATGTTGCATTTTGTTCAGCTATGGACTACTTAAACCAGGCTTGTCCAACATTAGTAGTGTATTCCGCAACTTGGGTGGACATTGACAAACACTAGCTATATGCCCTAGGCCATTTCTAATGCTAGTCAGTGTGTTTGTCCTTCAACACACATTTTAACTGGAGTTTGCCATGACATTTTTCAAGGTTAGTATACTGTGCCTCTGTCTACCCGTGACATAAAAGTGATACCCAGGGTAATCCTACCATCTCCCATCCACTCATCAAGATTCCTCTTGAAGAGAGTCAATGAGGGACTCTCTGGCTAACCTGGACTGGGAGTTTACTCAAGAGTGGAGGGAGCTTCTGGGTTATGGATCAATCACTACAGCATGTCCTATTTATGTCAGTGCTGAGGTTCAGGTCTCTCATGTGCATAGCTCACTGGCATTCAGATTTTACAAGGTGCAGCATGTGCATTGATTCCAGCTTGGACATGGCTTTATACATCAGGCACAGATCGCCTCTGGGCAGGCAGTATGGCACTGGGTGGAGCTGCAGTTTGTTTAATCAGGCAACATATGGCATCTGTTAGAGCCCTTTGATCCTCCTGGTGAGGTACTTTTGGGGTCTTTCCAGTTGCTGGAGGTGTCTGCTAAGGTACATCCCACAAGGGCCATTGTACTCAATTGTGAGGCTGACGAAGGATGTCTGAAGAGGCACGGTGACCTCCCCTGATCTAGATGTGAATACCTTCATGATTAGGTGGGTATATGATATGTTTCTCTAACCACTATGGCCACATGGTTGTCAAATGCAAGATTTATATCAACTTATGTCCCCAGGTCTCATTACTTCGAAAGTACTTAATGGGTTAACACCTATGTGGTAATTGGTGGGCACTTACTGTTTTTCCAAAGGGGATGACTATACACTTTTCTGCATTTAGCTTGATGACATGGCTCTGGCACCAGTTGTCTGTTTCTATGAGGCCGTTTTGTAGGATGCTTGTGTCAGCTGGAGGGTCAGATATGGTGCCCAGTTTGTAGTCATTTGCAAACTTGTTCAGACACAGTCCTTCCATGTTGGCCTGTACCTCTGGGAAATATATACCAAACAAGGGAGGTCCCAGGACTGAGCCTTGTGGGATGCCAGTTGTAGCTGGTTTGTAGTCTGACATGGCTGCAGCATTTCTGACCATGTCAGTTCTGTCCTTGAGCTGGTTTGCAACCCATCTACTTGAATTGGGGTTTATATTTAAGCTGGTGAGCTTATCTATAATGAACAAGTGGGGTATTGTATGGCAGGCTTTTGCAAGGTCCAGATAGGCTGTGTGGACCACATTCCCATCATCAATGGCCTTGTGACTGTTTCAAATGAGTCAAACATGTTTAAGGGGCAGGATCTGCCCTTAAGAAAGCCACACCGGGTAGGGTCCAGTGTCTGTAGGTCCCCAATATCTTTATTTCTGAGGTCCATGATGATCCTTTCCATAGCTTTGCAGACCAAGCTAGTCAGGATTCTGGGGTGATAGTTTGCAGTATCCATTCAGGCACCACCTTTGTGGAGAGGGACCACTGTTGCTGTACACTGCTCTTTGGGCACATATCCTGTGGTAAGGCTGAGATTGAGCAGTAGTTTTATTTGGTGTTCCATTCTTCTTGGAGTTCATGTTGGACGCAGCCCAGGACACCATCTGGTACCATTGATGCTGTGTGTTTTGCTTTGGAGACGCTGGCTGTTACCTCAGCATCTGCAATGTCAGGGGGCCAGCACTCTGCTGGGATAGATATTTGGCATTTTGGTGTGGGGGGGGGGATTTTGCACTGAACCTGTCAGGTTGGTTCTTGGCAATGTGTGTGGGTTTGGTGTATTGTTTGTAATTTTGGAGTAATTCTGAGCATATCTGTGAATTTCCACCAAGGTTCCTACCATCAGTTAAGAAAGCCTTGTGATTATCCTTAGTGTCCTGTACAATTTGTATCTTCATTGGTTCATACTAGGCTATGTGCCCTAGGGCATTTATAAGCCTAGTCAGAGTGTGTGTGGCTTTCACCACCCCTTGGAATGTGAATATTATGCCCATTTAGGGTTTAGTTTACTGTGCCTCTGTCTAGTAGTGATGCAGAGATGAATCCCGGTGTAAACCTACGATCTCCCATCCACTCGTCAAGATTTCTCTTGAAGAGTGTCAGTGAGGGCCTCTGCCTAACATGGACTGGGATTCTGTTCCAGAGTGTAGGGAGCCTCTGGGTTATGAATCTGTCCCTCCAGCACATCCTATTTATTTCTGTGTTGAGGTTCAAATCTCTCACTCTCGTGGCTCTGATGGATTTGGATTTTCTGAGGTGGAGCATGTCCATTAATTCCGGATTGGACATGGCCTTGTATGTCAGGCATAGATCGCCTCTGAGTAGGTGGTATGCGACTGAATAGAGCTGGAGTTTCTTCAGCCGTGCAGCATATGACAAATGTTTGAGACCCTTTATCCTCTTGGTGAGGTACTTTTGGGGTCTTTCTAACTGCTGCAGGTGTCGGGTAAGGTACATCCCAAATTGGGCATTGTACTCAATTATGGGCCTGATAAGAGAAGAGTATAGGGGCACAATGACCTCTCTTGATCTAGATGTGAATGCTTTCATGATAAGGTGGCCAATATAGAAGGTCTTCCTAGCCACCTTGGCAATGTGAGTGTCAAATGAGAGGTTACTGTCAACTTGTGTCCCTAGGTCCCTGATTACTTCTTCCGTACTTAATGGATTACCACCTATGTGGTAATTTGTGGGTACCTTGTTCTTCCCAAAGGGTATGACTATACATTTTTTGCCATTCAGTTTAAGGCCATGGCTCTGGCACCAGTTATCCATTTCTATGAGGCCTTTCTGAAGGATGCTTGTGTCCGCTGGAGTATCAATTATGGCGCCCAGTTTGCAGTCATCTGCAAACTTTTTCTGCAACAATCCTCCTATGTTTGTTTGCACCTTGGAAAAATAAATGCCGAACAAGAGGGGTCCCAGGACAGAGCCCTGTGGGACACCGCTTGTGACTGGCTTAGAGTCTGACATGGCTCCAGCAATTCTGATCTTGTGGGTTCTGTCCTTGAGCCAGTTTGCAACCCATCTTATGACATATGGGTTTACATTTGAGCTGGTGAGCTTGTCTATGATGCCCGAGTGGGGTATTGTGTCGAAAGCTTTTGCAAGGTCAAGGTAGGCAGTGCCAACTGCCTTACCCTCATCAATGGCCTTAGTGACTGTTTCAAAAAAGTCAACCAGGTTCAAAAGGCAGGATCTGCCCTTGACATAGCCAAATTGGGTAGGATCCAGTGTCTGTAGGTCCCCAATGTCTTTGTTTATGAGTTCCATAATGATCCTCTCCATAGCTTTGCAGACCAGGCTCATCAAGCTTATGGGACGTTAATTTCCAGGGTCTGTAGAAGCACCTCCTTTGTGGAGTGGGACCACTGTTGCTGTACGCCATTCTTTGGGTACGTATCCTGTAGTAAGGCTGAGATTAAACAGCAGCCTTATGTGTGGGTTTAGTTCCTCTTGGAGTTCATGTAGCACGCAACCCGGGACACCATATTGTCCCATTAATGCTGTGTTTTTAGCTTTGGAGAGGGTGGCTGTCACCTGGGCATCTGAGATGTTCGGGAGGCTACACTCTGCTGGGATAGATATTTCTCCTTTTGGGGGGGGGGGATTTGCACTGAACATGTCTGCCAGAATGTTGGCAATGTCTGTGGGTTCAGTGTATTTTGTGTCGTTTTGGACTAACTCTGAGCATATCTGGGAGTTTCCACCCAGGTTTCTAACATAAGTAAAGAAGGCCTTGTGATTGTCTTTTGTGTCCTTTGCGATTTTTCTGTCAAAAATGGCCTTGGATGATTTTATGAGTGATCGTGGTTTTTTGCTAGTACTGAACAGAGATGCCTTCCCTTTTAGGGATTTTTCTCTGTCATGTAGTAGCTTCCTCCTCCTGTTGTAAAGTTTGTTAATGGCTGGGGTCCACCAAACAGGAGGCCTGCCTTTGGGGGAATGGGTCTTGGTTTTATTTGGGATTGCATGACCCATGCATTCTTGAAGGTGTCCATAGAAAGTGTTTATAAAGGATTCAGCGGTGTGGTCTGTGGTTTCCAGTGGCCCAGGGGCCTTGAAGGATACCACTTCAGTCTTAAGAAGTGTGAAGTCAGCTTTTGAGAAATTCTTCACTGTGGTCTTTTGTGCAGAGGGTGGGGGTGGGATGTGGATTTCCAGTGAGATTAATTTATGGTCTGATCTCAGCAATGACGGATATACTTCCGGTGTGGAGCATTGTGTCCCCATGTTTGTGATGATCAGGTCTAGTATATTATCTCCTCTTGTGGGAGTGGTGACTAGTTGTTCCATTGCATTTGAGTTTATGAATTCTAGGAAGCTTTGGACTAGGGTGTTGGGGCTTGAGTAATGCTCCCAGTCTATGTTTGGGTAGTTGACATCTCCCAATATGATGGTATTTGGAGAGACATTCATACTCTCCAGTGTCTTCAGGAAGGCTGAGTGGGGTTCCTGAGTATGAGAGGGTGGTCTATAACATGCTACAAACTGTACGGCAGTTTTGCCTATGGTTAGTTGCACATAGATGGTCTCCGATGCTTCGTGCATTGCCAGTAACCTGGAGGTGTGGGTATCTTTGATGAATATGGCTAATCCACCTACTTTTGTGGTTCGGTCCAAGTTTTGGGTCCGAAAAGCATGATATGAAGTATAACCTGGTAGTGCTGGGGTGCTCTCAGGAGCCTTGAACCAGGTTTCCATCACTGCACAGACATCGATGTTCTCCATACTGAGGTGGGCCTCGAGAGTGTGCATCTTGAGGTTTAGACTTCTGGTGTTGAGCAGCATTACCCTTAGTTTTTTTCCACTTGTGTTTTCTAGGGTGGTGGGTTTGTCTTTTGAGCCCTGCCTAAAAAAGGCACTATGGAGATGGCAAGAGCCTTGGTCAATATCCGGAAGCCCACGGGTGACAGGTGCAAGCCATCCCTTGTGAAGCAGCGTGGCTTGTCAAGCATGTCATCCCGAGCAGACAGACATTGGATCCCCTTAGAATGACACCAGTAATTGAGCCAATTGTTAAAGCTGATCATTCTGTGTTTGTACTGTGGCATCATTCTTGGTGAGGGTAAGATGCTGCTCAGGGTCAGGGTCATACCAGCCTGGGCTACATAATCACAGAGCTCCTCTATGTCTCTTTTCATGTAGTCCAGGGAGGTACGTCTCAGGTCATTCATACCGGCATGGACAATGACTGAGTCATATTTGTACTTGCTTTGGAGTGACCTGAGTGCTTGTGTTATGTGGTGGATTCTAGCACCCGACAGGCAGCTTACTGTAACCTTTCCCTTGTTCAGTCTGGTGAGCGGGACATCAGTGTGTCTGACTATGGAGTCACCTATTACAAGTGTATCAGGCATGTTGTTTGGCCTTAAGGGCTGTGACTGTTTGGCACACTGACTTTGTGAACTATGTGTTGCATGTGCTATGTTTTGAGGTAGTGGTTGCTTGGGTGTCTGCTTTGGAGGCCTCTGTTGTTTTGGTAGATTTTTAATTAGAGCCTCCGGGAATGTTTTTGTGTGTTTATGTTTGGTTTGCAGTTGTGATAGGTCTATGTGAGACTGGGTTTGTGGTGTGTGTGGTTACCTTCTCCTCCTGACTGTTTTTGCCAGTACTGAGTTCAGAGAGCTCAGCCTCCAGTTTGGCTAAATAGTTGCATCTCTCACATATATTTGTATTTGTTGGGGGGAGGAGGGGGTTGTCTGTGTACATGAGGCAGGTGTAACATTGCCTCAAGATTCCCAGATTCAACATGTTGTAGATGGCCTTAGAGGATTTTTATGTGTGGCCATATTTTTTTGTCATAATACTGATCAGTGATTACTTCCCTTTTTGGGTTTTGCTCTATCATGTAGTAGCTTCTTCCTTCTCTTGCATGGTTTGGTAATGGCTGGGGTCCACCAGGCCAGATGCCTGCGTGTATGGGATTGGGTCTTGGTTTTATTTGGGATTGCATAATCCATGCATTACTGAATGTGTTCATAGAATGCATTTATAAAGGGTTCTGAGATCTGGCCCATATTTTCCACAGGCACAAGGCCTTTAATGGATTCCACCTCAGTTTGGAGGAGTGCAACATTTGCTTTACACATGTTTTTCACTGTGGTTTTCTGCCCAGGGACTGGGGTCAGGATGTGAATATCCAGTGGGATTACTCTATGGTCTGATCTTACCAGTGAGGGATACACTTTTTGTCTTGGGCATAGAGTACCCATGTTGCTGATTATCACATCCAGTATGCTTACCCCTCTTGTGGAAGTGGTAAGTTGCTCCATAGCATTTTGGTTTATGAATTCTAGGAACCTTTGGCCTAGGGTGTTGGAGCTAGAATAATGCTCCCAGTCTATGTTTGAGTATTTTCAGTCGCCCAATATAATGTTGTTTGGAAAGACCTTGATATTTTCATGTGTTCTGAAGTAGGCCAAGTACGGTTCCTAGAGTTAGGAGGCTGGTTTGTAGCAGGCTACTAACTGGGAGGCAGTTTTAGCCACTGTTACTTGTCCATGGATAGTCCATGCTGCTTCTTGCTGTGGCACCAACCTGGGGGTGTGATTATCCTTGACAAATATTGATAGTCACCCTCCTTTTGTAGTTTGTTCCATGTTTTGGGGCTGTAAAGCATGGTATGAGGTGTAACCTGGTAGTGTTAGGGTGCTCTTGTGAGCCTTGACCCAGGTTTCTGTTACAGAACAGATATCAACATTCTCCATGCTGAGGAGAGTTTGGACTGCATGCATCTTGCAGTTTAGACTTCTGACATTGGGTAGCATTACTTCTAGGTTCTTATCCCTTGTGATACCTATGGAGGTGGGTTTGTGTTTTGAGCCTTACCTATTCAAGGCACGGTGGGGATGACAACAGCCTTTGCCAGTATCCAAAAGGCCAGGGGTGATAGGTGCAAGCCATCCGTAGCAGGTGGAGCATCGTGTCTTGCTCAGCATGTCATCCCAGGCTGACAGGCATTGGAACCCCTTTGACTAAAAGCAATACTTAAGCCAATTATTGTAATTGATCATCTTGTCTTCATATTGTGGCATCATGCTTGGTGAGGGTAGGATGTTAGTCAGGGTCATCAAGTTTGCATATACTACATGGTGTTACATTGCTTAACACATGGCAATCATGCCTCAGGTGGTGCTGCAGGGCTGTCTATGTTGGATGCACATACTACACTCCCTGTACATGTTTGAAAGCAGGTTGTGTCAACTTAGGCATCCCTTTTACTACATGTGTGAGTCAGAGAGAGGTATCATTTCCAGGGTTCCTACTGAGCCAGTGTATGTGCTATGCGTTGCCTCTTTGCCAAGGCCAAGGCATGCTGGGCACGCCTCCTTTTGCCTACTGGGGCAGGCTCAGGTTGTTCCTCCTCTGAGTCACGCTTTGCCTGTGATGGCCTTGGCAATGGTGGGGGGCTGTTTGGCCCAGCCCTATGCTGGTCCTGCTGCAGCTGTTTTCGCAGAATCATATTATGTAGCATAGCACATACCATGACAATTTGGGTACATGTAGTTGGTGAGTACTGCAAGGCTCCACCAGATGTGTCCAGGCACCGGAACCGTGACTTGAGCAACCCAAACACACGCTCGATTACATTTCGTGTTTGTGCATGTGCCTCATTATGGCATTCTTGTTCAGGTGTGTGTGCATTTCTGATGGGTGTCATCAGCCACGGCTCCAGTGCATAGCCAGCATCCCCCACTAAGTGACCATGAGGGATGTCCCTATTGGCAAATGTCTGGTACAGCTGCATCAAATGCCAGATATGGGAATCATGGTAGCTTCCAGGGCAGCCAGCACACACATTCATTATTATGCCCTGGGCATCACACACGACCTGGCAGTTGATGGAGCGGAAGCCCTTGCGGTTAATGTAGGCCCTACCCCGCTCACCAGCTGGTGCTTTGATGCATATATGCGTGCAGTCTATTGCACCCACTACCTCAGGGTATTCTGCTATTTGCTGGAAGAGACACATATTGCTGGCCAATACCTCACGGGAATTGGGAAAATATACATGATCACCGACATGTGCTGACATGGCACCCAGGAACTGGTGCAGTATCCTGGATGCTGATGCCTGTAATATCCCCATCATATCACCAGTTGGTCTCTGGAAGGTACCAGTTGCTAGTATTCTTAGGCCAACACATACCTTGGTTTCCACTGGGATGGGTTCCCTCTGTTGGTTCTGTGTGTGAGGTGTGTCCTGCACAGCTCAACAATTTGCTGTAGGAGGTCTCTGTCCACTCTATAGCGCTCCACTATCTCCAGCTCATGTAACCCCTGGTAGGTGACCCTGGGCCTGTACACTCTTCTCTGTCTCCTCACTGTGGGTTGTCCAGCAGCATTTGCATAGTCACCACCCTCAGCATGTTGCATATGTCTCCTTATAACAGCTATGGCAGCCCCTAGCATTTTTGGTTTGATTGAAGCTTTTTCAGTTTTCACTTCTAATAGCTTACTCCTCTGTTGCAGTGTCTCTTGAGAGAAACATACTGCACTGTTGTTTGCAGAGTTTTAAGTGCTGGGATGGGCTACTGTTCTGCCTGTGTAATTGCCTGCTTCTAATTGTTTTCACCTGCTAGCTCTGCCAGTATTCCCTGCTAGCTTCCTACTATTTCTTCTGCTTCCTTTTTCCTTTCTGTTTCCTCAGGGGGGAGTGACGAGCATACAAGCGCAAACAATCTCACAGTGGCTAACACGCGTGCACACATGCTTAGACGGACTAGAATCTGCTTATTCGGGTTAAACCGCGTGCACACCAGCGCAAACAAGCTTACAGGTCTTTAAACAGGCTCCTACATGCTTACTCCAGCTTAAACACGTGCACTCACGCTTACACGCGGGCACTCTATCTTACTCACGCATCCAGGCACGCACACGTGCACATGCACACCCAGCAAAAACTTTGGCGTTATCCATAGTGTACACCTTCCATTTCTTGGCTTTCCCATGCCTACTTGTTGACACTCCTCTTTCCATGATGTGTCACTGACATCTTTCACATGCCACTGTGCTCCAATGAGCTTCATTTCTTTCATACATACCCCCCTGTGATGTCACCTATCTCCTACTCTGTTACTCCCCCTTATCCTACTCCTACACTCCAGGGAATGTGCTCATTTGCTATGTTACAGTGCAATTCACTATCCTACCACTCATTTACATAGGATTGCCTACTAATGCTTAGTTACATGTCTTACACTCAGCTTCCCCCCTTAGCAACCCCTACTCGGTGGCCATGTTGTTTTCAGCCTGCTATTCCCTTACATTGTAAATTCATGCTTTGCATAAAACCAAGTTTGTGGTTTTTAAATTTTTATTTTTCTGTTTTTTATAGCGCAGCTCGTTTGCGAGGCGCTGTGCTGCATTTAAACATCGGCAATCGCCAAAAAAACATTTTTATTTCATTTTTGCATCGGGGTACATTGCCAGTGGCCACATATTTGGCCATTGGTATGCTGCCTGTAACATATGCAAACTTTATTTGGAGCTGACAAGGCTCCATTGTGTTATTTGCAGAACGGTACTCAGTTGTCAACTGAGTACATTTCTGTAGATAACACGGCTCTTACACGGGCAGGTTTCTGCTTCCTGGATCGCTAAATTACCTCATTTGCATGCCTTTCGGCTGCAAGTGAGGTAATTAGCATATCTACACCCTGTCCATGCAAGAGCCGTTTTAGGTGCTCTCTTACATGCAAATACAGGCTGTTCCTGGATCGCTATGGCTGCATGGAGTCTTACACTACTCTTAGACTCCGTGCAAGCCATTGTGAATCCTGCCCAATATGTTTGAATGTTCTTAAAGATTTCATTAAAACTAAGTCACTAAAAATAAAAGGACATAAGGTCCACATTATTTATCTACTTAAACTTTTCAGTTTCAAGATACACATAATCAAAATCATTTCACTGATGCCTGTATAGTGATAAGCGTCTAGTCTTAGTTGCCAAATTAATTCACAACGTTCTAGAATTAAGGACTCAGGGCCCCCTCTACTATCTGCAGGGACTTGATCTATAACTCGAAAGGTAAAACAGTGGGATGGGTGGTCCATTATATGTCTGGCAAGTGCATTCTCTCCTTTACATCTCCCTATAGCATATTTATGCTCATAGACTCATTCTCGCAGTTTTCTGATGGTCTTTCCAATATAGAAGACCGGACAGTGAGAGCACCTTGCTAGATAGACCACATGTTTATTCTTAGCAAGGCTTATAAGGGCCTCAGGGCCAATAGCTTAGTAACTTCCTATGATCTTATGAAATATTTCTTTCTTTTGATTGTTAGTGGTGCTGTTTTCTACTATATTCTAGAAATTTTGCATTTGTTGTAGTTTAGTAAGCCAGTGCATATTACATACTGAATTTTAAATATGCTGTCTCTTGCATGTCAACACAGTCTAAGACTCATGTTACATTTGCATATCTGTCAAAAGAATTAATCCCAATCCAGCGAGTTTTGATAGTAAATATAGATAATATTTGACAAATTAGTCATTTGTTAATTTAATTGCATTTATTTGAACTGTATTTGCCGTAGTGTTGCTACACATTCGGGTGTGCTGGCTTGGACTGCAATTTGAATTGTATTTACTGCTGTTTTAGCTGCTTTTCTGTGAAAAAAAAAAAAAAAAAATCTAAGCTTGTTTCCTGCCTTTCCTGTAACTAGTCAAGTCCAGATACAGACTTGCTGTATCCAGGACTGTTGGTAAGCTTCTGAGCCCCCCGAGCCATTCTGTGTTGGTGGGAAGCCTTCTAGCTTATCAGTGGGGTGGTAATCATTAGGTAGCCTATCTACCACAAGAGGAGTGGTTCCTGGCCCTGAAACTGTAGCTATTAGCCGTTTGGGCAGTTTTTTTCCATCTCTTTCAACAATCTGGTTTAAAAGCCGTACTTGCGCTTGTTTTCCACCTTTCCTGTAACTAGCCTAGTCCAGATACAGAATTGCTGTATCCAGGACTGTTGGTAAGCTTCTGAGCCCCGCAAGCCTTTCTGTGTTGGAGGAACGCCTTCTAGTTTATCAGTGGGAGTGGTAAGCACTAGCTAACCTGTCTACCATGACAAGAGTGGTTCTTGGCCCAGAAATTGTAGTTTATTGACCATTTAGACAGTCTGTCTGTCTCTTTCAACTTTCTGGTTTAAAAGACCACATCTGCACTTGTTTCCCATCTTTCCTGTAACTAACCTACTGGGTAGCACTAGAAAGCCTTAAACTGATACAAGCCTTCTAGCTTAGAAGAGAGACTTTGTAGTGATTAAGTATCAGTTTTCTGTACTTTCTTGCTGTACTTAACTGTTTTCCGCCTAAGCACAGGTTTTCCAGCATTTATTGAGATTTAAAAGCTTGTTTTTTCACATATTGTACCTATTTGACAGCCTGCACTTTTACAAAGTTGTTTTTTGTTTAAATAATTTGTTTAACTGTTGTAGGCTACACACTAAAGTGCGATAGCCTTTTCTGATCATTTGTAGTCGTTTAAATCTGTTTTAAGTGTATTTTGTACTATTTTTGCCTTATCTTTAAAAAAAAAAAAAAAACAGAAAAATTCCTTGTTTCCCACATTTCTAAGCTAGTATAGTCCAATTTTTAGGCTAGTACTGAATTCAGGGCTGTGATACTAGTTTCCGAGTTGCCCATGCCATACTTGGATAAAAGGAAGTTTCTCTGTTCACCTGTGAGAGAGGGGAGCTTTGAGCAACCTATCTGTCCCTGGAGGAGTGGTTCCAGCCCAGAAGTTAGTAGTTTATTGGCCATTTTTGGCTAATTTCTATCTCTTTCATTCCCCTACTATAAAAATGATGTTTGCACGGTTTTGCGCACCAGGCAGTGCCAGTTAGCTACGGTTAAATTATTCCCGGCTCCACTAAGTCTGCTCTTCAGTTTTTCCCTTGAAACTAGTCTAACTCTCAACCTAAACACTCAAAAAGCATCCTACAGCTCAGCACTTGCTCAGACCTAATAGCAAGCTCTAATATACCCTGACACTGATTGCCCAGCAGGGCAAGGCTCTTTATTCATCCCTCACCAACCAAACAACTAAGCAGCTCACCCTACTATTCAGGCATGACCAAAGGGCAATTTCAGGTGTACTCTCCAGTCCAGCTGGTGAATCTGTGTATCCTGAGGCAATGTTACAACTACCTCATGTACACAGACAACCCTTTCCTCCTACCATAAAACACTAACATATGCGAGAGATGCAATTATACAGCCAAACTGGAAGCTAAACTGTCTCCACCCAAGACTGGAACAGAAAGTCAAGAGGAGAAGGTTAACACTTGCACCACACCTCCAGCCACATACAGACCTACTAAAACAGCAGTGGCAAAAAATACACATAAATACACAAAATCATACTCAGAGGCTCTAAATAAAAACCTGCAAAAGCATCAGAAACCTCCAAAGCAGACACCTAAACAACCTGTACCTCCTGTCACAAACCAGACAACACATAAAACACAAAATCAGTGTGCCGAACAATCAAAGTCCTTAAGGTGAAATAACATACTTAACACACTAGTAATAGGTGACTCTATAGTCATGTACACTGATGTCCCACTCACTAGGCTGGACAAGCAGAAGGTTACTGTTAGCTGCCTGTCGGGAGCCAGAATCTGCCACATAACACAAGCACTCAGGTCACTCCAGAACAAGTACAAATATCACTCTGTCATTGTTCATGTTGGTGTGAATGACCTGAGACGTACCTCCCTGGACTACATGAAAAGAGACATGGAAGAGCTCTCTGATCATGTCGCCCAGGCTGGTATGACCCTGACCCTGAGTAGCATCCTGCCCTCACCAAGAATGATACCTCAGTATAAAGAAAAAATGATCAATTTCAATGACTGGCTAAGCTTCTGGTGTCATTCAAAGGGGATCCAGTGTCTGTCAGCCTGGGACGACATGCTCGACAAGCCGTGTTGCTTCACAAGAGAAGACTTGCACATCACCCCTAGGCTTTTGAATACTGGCCAAGACTCTTGCTTCTCCCATAGTGCCTTTTTTAGGCAAGACTCAAAAGTCAAACCCACCTCTGTAAACAGCACAATTAACAAAAAACTGAGGGTTATGCTACTCAATGCCAGGAGTTTAAATCTCAAAATGCACACGCTCAAAGCACTACTCAGTATGGAGAACATCAACATCTGTGCAGTAACTGAAACCTGGTTCAGGGCTCCACAGAGCACCCCAGCACTACCAGGCTACAACTCATACCCAGGTTTCGGCTACAGAACACGGACCGAAACACAAAAGGAGGGGGTGTATCCATATTCATCAAGGATACCTACATGTCCAAGTTAGTGGTGCAGCATGATACCTCTGAGATCATCCATGTGCAACTAACATCGGGCAAATCTGCAATGTAAATTGTGGCCTACTACAGATCACCCTCCATGACCCAAGACCACCACTCCACCTTTCTGGAGACACTGGAAAGCATGAAGGTCCTACCGACCACCCTCATATTGGGCAATTTCAATTACCCTACCATTCACTGGGAAAACTACTTGAGTACAAACTCCCAAGCCCAGTGCTTCCTAGAATTCATCAACTCAAATGCCCTGGATCAGCTGGTAAACTTCCCTACCAGTGGTGAAACCATACTGGACCTGGTCATCATGAACATGGGTGACAGGTGTTCCACACCTGAAGTCAACCCGTCACTGGTTAGATCAGACCATAAACTAATCACTCTGGATGTCCACACCCCACCACCACCCCCAACTAAGGAAACCACAGTAAAAAAACCTTTCTAAAGCAAACTTCACCTTACTTAAGACAGAGGTGGTAAGTTCCACAGCCCCCACGCTAAAGGATAACGCTACCCAAGATGCAGAAACCTTTACAAATGCACTCTATGAGCACCTACAAGGATGCATGGATCATGCCATCCCTAGTAAAACCAAGACTCACTCCTCTAAGAGAAGGAATCCAGTTTGGTGGACCCCTGCCATAAACAGGCTATACAATAGAAGGAGGAAACTAGTTCAGAAAAAAAGCAAATCCCAAGAAGGAAAGACATCCCTGATCAGTATCAGTAAGAAACTAAGGTCCCTCATGAAATCATCCAAGGCTAACTTCGAAAGAAAAATAGCCAAGGATTCAAAAGATAACCACAAAGCCTTCTGTAGTACTCGCAGATATGCACTGAACTAGTGCAAAATAGCACAAAATATACTGAACCTACTGATATTACGAACATCCTGGCAGATAGATTCAGTGCAAACTTCACCCCCCTCTCACCCCCAAAAGTGCTCATAACAATACCGGAAATCACAGACGCACAGGTGAAAACAGCCCTTTCAAAAGCCAAAAACACAGCATCAGTGGGGCCAGATGGTGTCCCAGGCTGTGTCTTGCATGAACTACAAAACGAACTAATCCCCCAACTAAACAAGCTGTTCAACCTCAGCCTCTCCACAGGCTATGTGCCCATAGAATGGTGCACAGCAATGGTTATTTCTCTCCACAAAGGAGGGGCCTCAACTGACCCTGGTAACTATTGCCCCATAAGTCTGACTAGCCTGGTCTGCAAGGCTATGGAGCGCATCATCATGGAACTCATTAACAAAGACATTGGAAACCTCCAAACACTTGACCCGAGCCATTTTGGCTTTATTAAGAGTAGATCATGCCTACTAAACCTGGTTGACTTCCTTGAGACGGTCTTCAAGACCATAGACGAGGGAAAGGTGGTTCACACAGCCTACATTGACCTCGCCAAGGCTTTCAACACCATTACACACTCGGGTATTACAGAAAAACTCACCAGCCGGAACATAAACCCCTACGTCACGAGATGGGTTGCCATCTGGCTTACAGACAGAACTCACATGGTAAGAAAAGCGGGCTCCAGGTCCAACTCTAAAACCATATACTTTTCAGAAGTACAGGCAAACACAGGAGGACTATGGCTAACTAAGTTCGCCGATGACTTCAAACTGGGAGCCATAACTGACTCTCAGGCTGACATGGACATCCTCTAAAAGGGCCTTACTGAGATGGACACCTGGTGTCAAAGTCATGGCCTCAAGCTAAATGCCAAAAAAATGCATAGTCATTCTGTTTGGGAAAAACAAAACACCCAAGAATTACCAAATAGGTGGCAGCCCCCTTAATACAGAAGAGGTAATAAGAGATCTGGGGACCCAGCTAGATAGTAATCTCTCCTTTGACAATCATACTGCCAAAGTAGTTGGGAAATCCTTCTATGTGGCCCATATAATTATTAAAGGGTTCACATCTAGAAATAAAGAGGTTATAGTGCCCCTCTACTCGTCACTCATCAGACCCATT
Source organism: Protopterus annectens (assembly GCF_019279795.1). NCBI lineage: Eukaryota > Metazoa > Chordata > Ceratodontiformes > Protopteridae > Protopterus > Protopterus annectens. The sequence continues at coordinate 20,626,298 of NC_056727.1, read as the reverse complement.
ATAGAGTACAATGCCACATTTGGGATATACCTTACAAGACACTTCTAACAGCTGGAAAGACCACAAAAGTACCTCACCAAGAGGATTACTGGCCTCAAACATATGTCCTATGCAGCCTGACTGAAAAAACTCCAGCTGTACTCAGTGGCATATCGCTTACTCAGAGGTGATCTCTGCCTGACCTACAAAGCCATGTCCAACTCAGAATTGATGGACATGCTCCACCTAAAGAAATCCAAGTCACTGCGAGCCACGCGCTCTAGTGAGCTAAACCTTGCCACAGCAATAAATAGAACATGCTGGAGGGATAGATTCCTGTCACAGAGACTCCCCATGCCTTGGAACAAAATTCCAAACTACATTAGGCAGAGCCCCTCACTAACACTCTTCAAGAGAAACCTTGACAAGTGGATGGATAACAGAAAATACACTCCTGGAATCACTTCATTGGCTCTGCTTGACAGAGTATCAGTTACTTAAGCAATGGGGTGGCGAAAGCCAACACTCTGTCTATGCTTATAAATGCCCTTGGGCAGATAGCCTAGTACCTACCTATGAACCTATAATAAAGTGTTAGTTAAATAAATAACAGTAAATTCTTAAAATGACTGTAACAGCATTACATCATTTTTTCATTAGGCTTTACCTCTGCACTACCCAAAGAAATTTTAACAGAAACTTCTAGTAATAACTAAAGTGAAACTGTTTCATAATCACTTATTGTACAAGTCTTCATATGAAGGACAAAGGAGAGTTTTACAAGCTGGCATTACTACTGTCACGTTTTTTTTATAGTGAAGTGCTGTTTTTACCCACACTAGTATGTCACTTACACTGAGAGAAACTCTTTTAGAACCTTGCCCCTTGTAATTTACTTATTTCTAATAAAAGTGTCATACTTCAGAGAAATGGTGATATTACCAGGTAATGCTATGCTGATTCTGAAAAACTAAATGTTATTAAACCAAATTATAGCACACACACACACACACACACACACACACACACACACACACACACACACACACACACACACACACAAATCTGTTTTGGATATCATTAGTACAGAAATACTCTGCATACTGACTCTACATGCAGCTGTGAATGAGGCATAAAATAAGGAATGGGCCTCCCTACCAGGAGAGGCTGAGATGCCAGAGAAAGACTTTTTAGCAAGGGGTTACAGTAAGAGGTTGTTACGCAGGATCTTTGACGCAATCAGTTGCAGAAAAACAAGTGATGACTCCACTCTCCTAAACATAATTGACCCCACATGGTCTTTAGAAATTCTAAGGAAAATACCATAAAGCTCAAAATGATAGACAAGTATAACCTGTTCCTGTACCATCCACTACAGTGAAATAAAAAAAAAAAAACGTCATGGATAATTGAGTCATCATAAAAGAACAAGCTCCTCCTAGATAGCTCTAGTTTCACTTTTAAAAAGGTTAAGAGCATTATGGTCTATCTTGAGAGCAAACCAAAAACAGATGACAATATAACTCAGAAGCTTTTTAATGTGGACCACTGAACTTTAACTACTGCCTCTTTATGAGCATAAATTTAAGCGCTGCAACATGGGTACAATTTATAACAGCAAGAATACCTATTGTACCAAAGCAGTGGTGTACAGGATTTACTGCTATTTATTCAGAAGCTTCTACAAAGGGGAAGCAATCAATAAACTTGAGCAACGTATAGCACAATATTTGTCCAGATTACAAACTTGTACTCTGAAAAAGTCACTCAGGCACACACTCTGTTGATAACCCTGGCCAGGATAACGTTATATTTCATATACTGGAAAACATTGTTTGGGACCAATTAAATGGAAACAAGACTGATCTAGTAAAAAGAAATTAGCTGGAATGGCAGATATGACGCATGACAGGGAAAGCACCAGGGTTGAACCCAGCAGTATCCATTACAAGAATTTAAATTTAGGCAACCTGAATAGCAAACTGCATTACTAGAAAGGGCAAAATCCATGGCACACCTGCACCATGGTTCCAGCCACTTAGACCGTTCACACTGTTATCGTTATTATATTTTATTACTTGGAATAATTAATTTCTGGCAGTTTTTCTCATCCTACATTGATATTTTAATTTTGTCAGTTTTCCATGGCTATTAATTTCATTGTTCAACTAATCAAGTCTTCAAGAATGGCCAGATAAGACGATTCAGGGTTGATTATAGAATAACCTCTCCCTTATAATAAAGATAACTTTCTTTCCATCCCAGACTTGAGTTTAGGGAACTAATAAACTGTATTTGTAATTCAACAATTAATCTGAGACATGGTATTTGGGCTTACAAAATAGTACTGGTTGATAATCTCCATAGCTAATAACTGGCCAATTCCTTTACTCAGTTTCAGTGCTCCAGTGGCAACCTGGGTGACCAACAGACCACAGGGAGGGATGGGTGCACACATCCTGAGGGGGTGTTGTGTGGGCTTTTCTTAGTGATATTTCCTAGTGGAGTCCAGAAACATCACCAGAGGAGATGTGGTCAGCAAGTTTGACTTGGGCCTGGTGGAGCTGCTGTGGAGGTGGGATGGTATGCTGCTAGCTCACATTGCACATCCACCCTGGACAGAATCACACTGCAACAAAAGGGGAGGGGAAATGGGTAGGATTTATTTTCTTTCTATTGTCATTTGGCTAGACCTGTGCATGGCACTACAATATTATGGATGGCTCTCCTTATGTTTTCTGAGTAGCTGGCTAGTTTCCCATTTTTCCCCCACAGGAGGACTCCAGTAGTGGTATTAACAGGATGAATAGCAAGGACCGGAAAAACTGCCAAGCATGCATCGGAAAGGAAACTGCAGAACTATACTAGTCTATACGGATAGGTACTGGCACTAACAAAAAAAAATCTCACCCAAGGGCCTCTTGGATCAGTAGAGAGATGAATGAAATTAATTAATTTAAAACATTTTTAAGAACACAATAACTTTTTCGGATGATTAATTATTAAATATTTCATGATTTAAATAATGTCTGATTGATTTGCCATCCATATCAGACCACCTGGGGAATTACAGCAGATGCATCCTCACCATTAAATGATGATGATCACTAGATTTATTTTCCCGGCTTGTATTCAACTCACAGTGAAACAGAATGTTATTCTAGAAATCAGTGCAGGTCACTGCAAATATTACAACAAAGGGAGAGGAGAACTTCCCAACTATAAGAGACTGTAATTTTCCCTGTTGATAACAGGATACAACCAAAGCTGTCCATTACTTGTACATTCATCAAAAAAATGTTTTACTGAAGGAAGCATATTGATGCATTTTCAGGTTTTGAGGAAGTGATCATCAGGGCACATCTTCAGTGCTGGTAGAAGGGGGTATATGTATTTATTGTCACATTCCTACAATTTTAGACTTTTTCATAAGTCCACAATGTTGATACTTATGAATCTTTCTTATTGGCACATTTTTCCACAGGTATTGTTTATTTTCTCAGAGCACTTAAAACTGGGTTTAAAATGTGTACCTACTGAGTTATATTTGATTTATTTTAGCATAGATAATAGTTAATTCCCTTCCAGCACCACCTTTTAGTGGGGAATTAAATTTTAATTTTTAGTTTATATATTTACACGTTGTGCTTTTAGGTCTGAGAGGTGTACAGATCCCTGAATTTTAACACTCAGTGCTGAGTCTATCCGGCAGCAACTCCTACAAGGAGACCACAGAAGGACCTTCCCAAAGTTGATTTCCAAGACCTGCATTACCCTTGGATTAAAGCTAAGATAAGAGCTGAGCTGACATTTTCAGAGCTGATTCCACCAAAAGATCATGTAAAGCCTTCACCCTGTCCAAATTCAAGATGGGCCTCCCTGTGATTAAAGAGCTTAGCACAAGCCATGGTCCAAAACACAAAGCACTTCATTTGTGGCTTGCACCCTGTAAGAGTGGATGGAGGACAGTTTGCCCACAGACAATTTGACCCCATTGCAATTGGATACACATTTAGAATTAAATTCACATTTACTGTCTATGAGAATATGTATTGGCCATTTTAACCCCAGATGATTTGACCCCAGGCTATTTGACCCCCTATAAATTTAACAAATATATTTTACTACTTAATAATTTACTCAGGAATAATAATATTTTTTCTCGCTCACATTTTTTTCCCTTGGAAGACTGAACAACTGGACCTCTCCTAAACCCTATAAAAGCAGGTGGATGAGTTGTATTTTAAAATAATTTTTAAATAAAATAATTTAAAAATATTACATGTAAAAACAGTCATTAATGTGTTCTTTGTAATTGTTTTCAGTGTGTTGGAACTTACCAAAAATGTTGTCTTAAAAAGATTGAGATCTTCCAGTGTCATTGTTTACAAATGAGTTTGTTAGGGTACCTTGTAAAGAGATGGATTTCAAGGAGATCTGTAGAATCTCTTGCATTAAAACCATTTCAGACAGCTTTGTTATCAGCAGGTGAGGAATCCTCCCACACCTCCTGAAGACTACATGGTATACTCAAAATGGCATGATAATCTAGTCCCACGCCATCCTTAATTCCAGCTAAAGAATTATCCAGATAAACACATATTTTCATACTGATCTCTATTTCTAATCATATGTTCATTGTCATTTTCATTTTTACATTAAGAGCTGAGACCACTGTTTTCAATAGGTACAATGGATATGATGAGTCAAGGATGACAAAGTGCTGCAAAAAATGTCAATAAAAACTTTCTGTTTTTAAATCAGTTATTACAGGCCTTCAAAGATGATAATTACAGATTGTAAGTTTGTGATTTTTTTTATTTCATTCAGTTCTCATATTTCACTTTCTTTGCAAACTAAAGTTTAAGGGGAAAGAAGGAAGATCCACAATGATATACCCACTCCACCCTAGTCATCATATTTGCCTCATTCCATCTATCATTCCATTTGCTGGGATTCGAGGATTGGATTCTACCCTAAGCCCCACCCCTCTTAACCAACCAACCAGAGACGGGTTTATATCACTTTGTTGAAACAGCAGAAGTTCGAACACCATATGTTCGAACTTCTAACCTCAAAGTGCAAAACCATCGAAGGCTTAGAACAGCGATTTTTTTTTCTCAGGGAAAAAAAAAATGCTGTTCCAAGAAACACGCACACAACACAAGCACACCAAAAAAAACAGCAATCCACACACATACACTTAAAATCCTACATCTAACCCTACACTAAACTGTACATACACTACTATCTATCCACTTACCTTAACCAAAACCCTAACCCTAAGGTCCGTCACTATCGCACACTCACCTGACACGTGCCCTAACCCTAACTCACCTATCCCACCCTAACCCTAAAGTCTGTCACTATCGCACACCAATCTCACATGTGCCCTAACCCTAACTCACCTAACCCCGTTCCCTAACCCTAATGTCCACACAATTGCACACTTACCTGAACCCAACCCGTAACTTTCCACCACAGTGCTGAAAATCACAAAGCCACAGAAACGCCCCACCAAATTCTTTCCCTTGGAAAGAATTCGGTGTTCTGTGGCTTCACGATAATCAGTTTTCGAACTTCACAGTTCAAACATATGGTGTTCGAACTGCTGAAGTTTCAACAAACTGATAGGAACCCTCAGAGACAGCACGTGCTGCCCAGCAGTGACTCCTCCTCCAATTGTTTAATGCCTTTACTAAGCACTTCAAGAAACTACTAGTTGATACACTGCAACACTCATCCATCCTGCAATAAAGGCCTAATTTGGAGTAATTTAACAAGTCTAAAAAGAATGCGTTTTGTTACTAGCTATAATACTAGCATCATACTTTGGTGCAAAGTGGATAACTGTTTACTGTAATTACAAGGAAAGGACTCATGATTATGGAAGCTTATCCACTAGTATTCTGAATATAGAACATACACATAGGTTCCTACCTCCTAGCTTCTTTTCTCATAACAGAAAACACAGACATTCTTTTTTTTTTTTAATTCTCTTTATTAACTATTTTTAACAATACATATTAAAAAAAACATCAAGAAGATCATAAACATAAATACAAATTATACACTGAAAAACAACTATATACAAGTCTCATCTACATCCTACCGAACAAAGTTCATATTTTTGTTAACCTCATGTCAGAATAACATCCACTAAAAATTTCCAAGAATCCTTCTGTAGGGGTTGCTGCTTCATGGAGTACCAAATATATTTGTGCGCTAATACTTGCTTTCTAGCTACTTGTTTAAAACCTTCCCATGACAGTGTACATCTGTTTTTCCAATTCAAAGTGATGTCATATTTTATTAACATAAATATTGTTATAAGAAGATGTATATGTTCCTTTCTAAGACCTGTTGGGGGGATATGTAAAAGAGCAAATTTCCATGATAAGGTTGTTTTTTCATATCCCATTTTTTCTAATTTGACCCTTAAGGCACACCAGAGCTTGTAGGAGCATTTACAGCTCCAAAATATGTGTATGATATCTGCTTCTTGCAAGGGGCAGAATTGGCAGTAAATTGGCGTATCATGAAACAACTTATTCAGAATATGAGGTGTAAAGTAAGCATTGTTTAGAATCATAAGTTGTGTGTATCTGAACTTTTGAAGGGGAATAAATTTGGAGAATTTTTGAATAGCCTGGGCAATTTTGTTGGATGTAATGGTGGAGTCCTGTTTTGTCCAGTAGCTAGAATGCACAGCTTCTCTGTTGCATTTAATAGAAAGAATGATTTTATATACATTCGATATTATTTTTTTTTACGTTTGAACAGATCCCATAACGTTTTACAAGTAGCTAAATCTGAGTCTGAAATATTAATACCGTCCCAATATTTGCAACATGCCTCTTTTAATTGTCTTAAAATAGTTGTATACTTGGGTGATAGTTTCAATGTGTTCCTCATGTTACTTACTGAGTTATATTTAAATGGAAAAAAATCCAATACCACTTTGCCCTTCAACATAGGGTAGGGATTCAAATTGATCAACTTGTTATTCCATTTAATGTTGGGGTTAAGATGTATTGGTTGAAGTGTCATGTATGCAGAAAGTAAGTTCAAGGAGTCAAAGAGTTTTTGTATGATTGTAATTTGTTCCTATATATCGTTTTGTAGTCCATACGCCCTCCTAGAGTTTTTGTCTAAAAATGGGAGTGCCTTGGGATTGTGTAACGTTTTAATATAGTTGTAATATAATTTCACCCAGATCGGGTACCATTTAGTGGGATCCTTAGTATATTCTGCAATATTGATTTTTCTACTACATTTGTTAATTTCATAATATAGTCTGAGATCTGGGAGTCCCATTCTACCTTTATCCTTGGGATAGATAAGTTTTTGATAACTTATGTGGATGGGTTTCGGGAACCATAAAAATTTCGATAGTGTTGTTTGGGTATTCTTGAAGAATTTATTGTGTATCGTTGTATTAGATGTGCTAAATATATAAAGTAGTCTCAGGAGTACATTCATTTTAATAATGGCCACTTTGGATAAAAAGGGGAGCTTAAGTTGTGCCCATCTATCTAAATCTTTTTGTATAGTTAACCAAACCTTACCCACATTTTCTTGATAATATTTATATGTGTCCTTATAAAATGAAATTCCAAGATAGTGTAGATGGTCTTTGATTTTGATATTTTGTGGGGTAAAAAGATTAGGGTATTGTGAATAGTAATTTAAGGGAAAGATTATTGATTTATCTATATTCATCTTATAATTCGAGAATCTTGAGAAAATCTCTATTGATTTTGTTATCTTATTAAAGTCTGAACTGGGGAGGGAGTAATAAATATTCAAATCATCTGCATATGCGGAAAGTGCAATTTCTGTATTATATAAAACAGGGATATTATGAAAAGTTTTTTGTTTTATTAGCAAAAACAATGGTTCAATAAATATATTAAATAAAAGAGGTGATAACGGACATCCCTGTCTTATCCCATTATTAATTTCTAGTTTCTTTGAGCTATATTTATTTATTTGTAAAGTGGTATAAGCCCTCATATGAAGAGTATTAATGTAATGGATGAATTGTGTAGGAATATTACATTTTGGTAAAATAGATGCCAGGAATTGCTTGTTAATTCGGTCAAATGCTTTAGATGCATCAATAGCTAATGTATATAAGGGAGTATGATTTACTAGAGATAGAGATATCATAGCATCAAGAGTAAGAGTTTGGATAACTGTTTGTCTATTATTAATAAACCCTGATTGTTCTGGAGATATAATTTTTGTAATAACAGATTTAAGTCTAGTAACTAATATATTCGCCAGAATTCTCATCTCTAGATTAATAATAGAAATGGGCCTATAGTTGTGGGGATTAGTCATATCAATATTCGGTTTAGGTAAGAGGATGGTTCTAAATGCATTAAAATGCAAGTCAGTGATGCCAAAACGTATAATGTAAGCGAAAAGGTGGTATAAAATAATTGAGATTTTGGAAATAAAACATTTGTAGAATTCAGCTGAGAAACCATCTGGATCCGGTGCTTTATTACATTTCAAACTGTTAATAGCTGTAAGAATTTCCGATTGTGTAAACTCAGCTGACAGAAGATCCTGTTGTTGTTCATTAATTTTAGGAAATATTAATTGTTTGAGGAATAAGTGCAATTCCTGTTCATTATATGAGGCAGGAGTGGGGTTATACACATCTTCATATATTTCCTCAAAGACCTTAATTATGTCTTGTGTATTATTGTATTTATTGTTATGAAAATTAATTTCCGAGATATCTGGGATAGGCTTATGATGGTTAAGTAATCTTGCTAAAAATCTGGAAGGGAGTTGGGCCCATTGCGAGTAATTTGCTATGTTTTTGATCTCGTGATATGTCAGGTTCTCTGCTTGGAGGGATAATAAATTTCCTTGTAATTAGGATATGGTATTCTCTAAGTCAAGTGAGTACTTCTGTTGAAGTTCTGTCTCAAGTTTAGAAATTTCTCCACTTAATACTAATTTCTTTTTTAATAGTGGTTTTCCTATGAAATGCAGATTTATTAATTAACATCTCTCTAATTAAGGCTTTAGTGGTAGCCCATATTATGTCAGTCGGCGTGTTATCCTCTACAATGGATAGGATGCATTTGTCAAGTAAAATTTCAATTTCTTGTTTAATATCATTTTTATTAAGTAAATTAGGATTCAAGTGCCACCAAATTGTAGTATTTTTTGGAGAATTGTTATGTGCCCAATCTATAACTAGTGTAATTCTAGAATGGTCTGATAAATACTTAGGTTCTGTATGGAACGACAGAACATAACGTAAAAAAATATCAGATATTAAGAATAAATCCAGTCAGGACCAACTCTTATAACATTGAGAGAAGAATGTAAACCCTTTACTGCCTGTTGGTGAGAAGAGATTAGAATATGGATCAGATAAACCAAAATCATTTTTAATTTAAAAAAGTGCTGTAGTGGCTTGTGTGTTATACTTAGATTTGGTGTTGGTTCTATCTGTTTTGGGATCCTGAATAGAATTCCAATCACCCTCTAAAATATAGTAGTGATTAGGGAAGGACCTAAGTAGATTATAAATAGCTATCAAAAAAATTTGTTGTGAGGTACATGGTGCATAAATGTTTATTACTAAAATTGGTTTGTCTAGATTATTAATTTTAGTTACAAAGTAGCACCATCTACCTTCTGGGTCTGAGTCTTGGTTTATAATATCATGCTGGAAGGAATTTTTAATGATGATGGCAGCTTCTGCTTTATTAGTTTTATTTCCTGCCACTATGACAGTTTTAACCCATTTTTTTTTACCAGTGAAATTCCACTGCTCCTTTACTAAGTGGGTTTCCTGTATGAGAATAAAGTCCAGTTTAGTTTTAAAGAGTAGATGCATAAACAGTGTTCTCTTATTATCTGTTTGTAACCCCTTAACATTCCATGAAGCTAGCGTCCACATATTGTGGTTAGGAAATGTAAGCTTAATTTCTGGTTAATGATTGTGTTAATAAATAAATTCAATATAGAAGGATTCCATATAAAACATGCAATAGTCAGATATAGATGAGAAACTCTTCCAGACTTAACCCTGTGCCTAACCACTAACTCACCTACTCTGGAAGAGTGTGGGATACATTCATCCGTTTGACATGTAGTTGTTAAACTAAAATGATGACAAGTTTTTTTTAAATTTAATAAGCTAAATGCACAGAATAAACAGTATCCCAATCCTAAACGTCTATCACTATAGAGCATCGAAAACTAAACTATCCTTACTCAATTCTGATCCACAAATCAAGCACAAAATGAATGTGTTGTGAGAATTCTTAATGTACATATATAATATTGTTAACAGCTTTAAGAAGGGATCTATGTATATTGCAACTCTAGTACATAACAATAACATTTAAGTCAGCAATCTATAAACATAAATTATATATAGTCCACCACAACTTCACAGCCGGAGGTTATACAGTATTAATACAGTATTAACATATATATCAAAAAAAAAAAAAATCTCTAATGTTAATGATGCTCAGACTATTATCAAGAGCTCATCCTATGATTTATACCATACAATTATATAGTTAAATCCTTAAAATCCCAAGTAGCAGTACAACAAGTATTAATTTAAAATTTTTGCCTGTATTACTGTTAGTTTAGCATATTTTTTAATTATAACGCTGCAGCGTTATATTGACAGTACCTTGCAGCCAGTAATCTCATGAGATACATCCAGAGCAGTGTAACTAGTACATCTTCATGGAATCAACATAATTACATGGAAACTATCTTCCATTCAAGCTGCTAAAGGTGGAAAAGAAACAAAAGATACGTGGAATAAGTCCTCCTGTTTATAGATTACTTGAATCTGCGCAAATGCCTTCTCATCCAACCTGATTAGGCATCCTCTAACCTCTATTCTCTTCAAGCATACTGTCGTTGATTTAGCTATCATTTCGTTCATAGAGCAATTTCCTGCACTAGGAGCAGCTATGTGTTTAAGAAAGCAAAGCACCATGGAAGTACCAGTCACCACGCATGTAGAGGTTAGCTTGCAGCTCTGGAATTATGGAAAATGTAGTCCCCAAACGCAACAGTCGACCATGAGGGAATCAGGCCCTGAAATCTAGCTTCTGTGTCAGGTTAATGCTACCAAACCAGCCCAAAAAAAAACAAAAAAACAAAATAAACCCAAAAATACTGCAGGTAAGTAAACTCATCGCAAATCAGGCATTTTGAGGTACATACCTCACGTTATTTATGCTGAGTTGTTGTAGGTGATTTGATACTGCTGTTCAAGCCTTTAAAATGATTTTCTCCGGATTTGTTTTAAATATTTTGAGGAATACTGATGCTGCTTCATTATTATTATTGATTGAGAACTTGTTTCCCTGATATGTGAAATGAAGAGTATTGGGATATTTCATGTGGAATTTGATTTGTTTGTTGATTAAGAAAGCGCAAAAAGGGGCTAGTTTCTGCCTTTCTAGTTTGATTTGAAGTGGCAGGTCTTGAGAAATGCTTATTTTTAACCCATTCCAATCAACAGCTTTTTTGGATTTGGCAGCAAATAAGAGCTTATTCACATGTTGAAAGTTTAGTATTCTAGCATAGATGTTTCTTGGCTTATTTAACACAGGGGATGATCTAAGAGCCCTGTGTGCTCTTTTGATAGTGATTTGATTAGCTTCTATGTCGCTTCCTAAGAAGAGAGCAAATATTGTAGTTACAGTGTCCACAAGTTTGTTTTGTTCAATACTCTCCGGGATGTCCCTTATGCCAATGTTGTTATGCCTGGATCTAGCTTCAAGATCTAGAATTTTACTTTGGAGATCCTGGATAGAGGCTGTGTTGGAATCAAATGATTTTTGTATGCTTTCTATTTTAATGTCCTGAGCCATAATTTTAGATTCTATTTTGTCCATCCTTGTAAGGACTTTGTCTATTGATAATCCCACTGTGCTTATCTGGGTGGAAAGATTTTGTACAGCCTCATGAATAGGCTGAAGTGCTGTTTTTAGATCCTCTAAATTGGAGGCTTCTGATTTATTTTTGTTTGTGGTTGTGATCTTGTTAACATTCTGAAGTTTATTTGTTCTGGCTCTTTTAGAAGTAGTATCTTTTTCAGGTGAAGTTAATGCAGAACATTTTGTTTTGGTAACTTGACTTTCCATAGATTCCACGTTGTGTGGCATTTTATTTGTCGTCTTGTGAAATTTCCCAATAAAACTTATTCTGTATTGTAATGTAGATCCAATCCGGCCTAGGAGCTGTCAGGACAGAGTCTGCACATGTGGCTTACTCTCTGCTTCCAATCTGCAGCAATCTCACAATTCTGCTGACGTTTTGATGGTTTTCTTCCCTCAGGTACGTGAAGTAGCAAATATACTATTGGATTTGGGTAAAATTAGTAGTAGGTTAATTTTTTCTCACATATATTTTGAAAAAAACAATTGAGGTAGGATGCTCCTCTGTGCTTCAACACTACCTACAGGACAGCAGCCATCTTGAACTCTCCAAAACACAGACATTCTTAGCTTACATTGTATTATCATTACAAAAAAAGGGAAGCTTCAGAAGGATGGGTGAATACATGACCAAGTGAATGTTAAGGTCCATAAATTTTGATTGACAGTAATTATCTCAGATGTACTGCTGACATCCATTTATGGGTTAGTACTGTGCTTTTGCAGCTGAGAAATAAACAGTGTTTTAAAGGTAAAATGTTATTTTCTTACTATCTCTATGAGGAAGGATGACATTTAGATGTTTCTGGAGCCATACACAATGCTTGAAGATGTGATTGTGACTGACCATCTGGACTGAGATAATGTGGAATATGCTAAATGTAATTCTAGCCTTGCAGTTGAACTTGACTCATTGATGTGCATATCATTTACATTTTAATACAAGGAAATGGCATACATTCCTAAAATCTAGTGTGAAACAATCCTAATTACAAGAAGCCAGCAAGTGGAGGAAAAGGGGGATGGTAGATGTGGAGCTAAATGTGGGTCCTCAACAAATAATCCAAATTTGTTTCCACAACTGCAAAGGCTGGCCCTGTTCAAGAGTACTGACTTACAGACTTCTGTTAAGTTCTACTATGCCTTGCCTTGCTTTCAGTCTATAGATAGTTGTTTTTGCCATTAGGAGGTTTTGCTCATTTAACCAAAAAAAGGTTTAAAACGCAAATAAGAGAGGTAAGGTAGCACCAGACTTAACCAAATAAAAGTAAAGTTGACATTAATCCCAGAAACTCATTTTTTGAAGCAGGAACAACAAGTGAACAAAAAATAAATTTGCATTTGAGTCGATATCTGCATCCAATAAAGCTTGAAAAGGGAGGGAGTAGTTCTAACGATAGCAGAGGGACAAATAGTTAGATTAAAACATTTGGTCTAATGTGCAAGCTATGATTGCTATATCTGAAGATTTATTTTCTGATATGTTGCTGATGTTTTTTTTTTCATCAGTCTCACACCAGGTTAACCAAATTTAACCAAAGTTACTTAAGCATATAAACTGGTCAGAAGGTGAACTACTTTGGGGTATTAATCAACAAGCTATTTAATTCTTGTGATACAGATACACGTAACACCCAAAGCTTAATTACTTTGACCAAGTTTCTGAAGAGTATTGAAAGTGTGTTGTGTCTCTTGATGCCATGTCGCACTATGAAGGTAGGAAGGTAGTACACACAAACATACCTAGAGTGCATATAGAGCTGAAAAGATATATTCTACACTTGTGATGTTTGACAGGATCTAGGGTTTTGGTGTGCAGACCCTTATCCTGGAAGGTCATGGTTCCTTAAAGCTGAAGTTAGGAGAACCCCTTACTAAGGAAAAAGCTTCTCAATGTTTTGATATTTCTGAAACTTTAGAAGTTAACTCCTGAACTCGGGGAAAAGAATAAGAAGTTGAATTTCATTAATGATTCCCACTCAGATTATTTTCGTGGGGGACAATTAAAAAGTGAATTTATAAAAGACTAAGAAAACTGATGGAATGACAAATGAGATGAGAGAATGAAGGATCATTTACATTTGTTTACCGTGAAAGTCCGAATGGGCCAAAGACCCATTTTCAGGAAATTTGCAGGATTACTACCATCTCATCAGTGAGAGGCAATGGAATCAAAAGCAGATGATTAGGATAACTAGAGATTTTATCTGTATGGCCAGGTGGTGCAGAGTGGTAAATACTTAACTGGGGCAAAACAAACTGAAATCAACTTAGTTGCTTTCGCTTTGGTGGGTGGGGCTGGTTAAGGTAGATGGAAGTGTCCAACACCCTCTTGCCTATCCTTGGGGGATGGTGGTGGCTAGGGCTGTTACTCTACTGACACCAAATAAAGGCTAGCTATCTATTAGCAGAGAGAGAGAGAGCACAGGCCAGCCAGCAGTAACTGGGCCATGACTGGAGTTTTGCACACCAAGGAATATATTCTGTACCTGGCACTCTGAATGAGCAATCGTGAGCACGTATGGGTAAAGGTATTATTAGCCATCTCCATCAGATTCTAAGTAGGAAATAAAGTGAATACATTGCACAAAAATACCTGCTGATGGCTGCTTGGGTGTCATCTTTCTTTGACCTGCATTCATCCCAAGAGAAAAGAATTGGGCCAGTTGGTCACAGTACAATTGATTGTTTGGCAAGAAGGATGGTGCCCAAAACATAAAACAAATAACTAGAAATCATATCCAGTGGATTTTAAATAGAATGATGGAAGCCCAGCTGGATATATCACCAAAGCTGGTATGGAATCAGACCTTGAGACTAAAATGTAATTATGTTACACACATGGTAGGGATGAGAGATAGTGTGACCACATTTGGTATTATGGAAATATTGTCTTCCTTAACAGACCATCTGAAGTATATTCCAAATACAACAATATTCCAAAAAGACTCGAAGCCAGTCTCAGGAAGAAAACAGGAAACAATAATCCAACAAATTAGTCAGTCATTTATTAACCTTACTTACCGAAACTTATCAATAAATGACTGACTAATTTGTTGGATTATTGGTTCCTGCTTTCTTCCTGAGACTGGGTTAGAGTCTTTTCGGAATATTCTTGCATTTGGAGTGTATTAGTGACTAGACTGTTGTTATACTACGTCTGAAGTATATTGCTTACTTCTTGAGACTGAGTCAGTCAATGTTAATGAATTCATATCTGGCCTTGTCATGCTGTACATTACAAAGGAACCTAGTGGCTTCTGTTAAAATGAGAAAAATTCACCTGGTGCTGAAGGGAATAATGTCAGAAAATGTCCCAAAGGAAGATGGCTTGCTCGCTGAGATACTTAAGGTTATGGAAGGTGTTATGTGTTCAGATCTCTTTGAAATCATATGGAATGCAATTGGAAGTAGGAAAGTCCCACCCCATGCTGAAGAAATATAGAGATAGATCAAGATTTTGTTCAGACTCTGAACTCTCCTCACAGGAGTTATGGAAGCTGCTTCCATGGTTTTATCAGCTAGCACAGTGTTAATTAAATTTGGGTAAATCAGAAATATCATGATAGATGCTAACTTTAAAATTTCAGAAAATTTCTATTTTTGATTCTTACAAATATACTTTAGAAATAAATTATAGAGTAATTGCAAGTGATACCAGAAAATATATAAGGCAATGGAAGGTGCATCACTTACTGCTGGGTCAGAAATTAGAGATGGTCCAAATGAACCTATTTTCAAAATTATTATATGTGATATCAAACTTAAGATCATGACCAGGAGAAGACAGTTAATGTAAAAATAATATAAAGTGAGAATGCAGCTGTTAAAGATATTGAAGGCAATTTTAGGCTCATACAAAGATAAATATTCAACCTGAAAGTCTAAAATGCAGTTTTCTAAACTAAAAACTCTTAACCATATTTGATCAAGTAGACGTACCATATTGTTTGGTCATGCCCAAACATGACTGAGGTTTGCAAAGGTGTTAAGCAAATCATGACCAGAGTTAGAATGTATACCTTTCTATTCACAGAAGCAGACATTGGTTAGAGTCTGAATTCCTTTGGTGGTACAAAAAATTTTGTCTTACATTTTATGATTGCAAGAATCACAAAAATGTGTTTCATGTAGCTGGAAAGCCATAGATTCAAAGACTTAGGAACAACAAATGATCAGACTAAAGAAGGAAATAAATGATAAAAGCAGCTAAGGTGAAGAGCACCCTGATGATAATGTGGTTGTATTGTCTATCTTTCCAAATGGTTTGGATGAAGTATTGAGGACAGTATGGCGAGGGGGGGGGGGGTAAGTAGATTTCTTAATGAAGAAAGGTTATACTAATTTGGAAATGGAGGTAAGGGGTGTTATGATTCCTATATTCTCTGTCATTAATGCTGAGTGCTGTTAATGGTCCTGGCCAAACTTTGGTGAGTTTATTAGTGATAAACGAAGAGAGGAAGAAAGGATGAGGAAGGATAAATGTTGCGGTTTACTGTTATTACTTATAATCTTTAAAGTCTTGTGACCAGAAAGCTTGGTGACAATATCAGTACATGGCTGTTAATTTCTGTATTTTGAAAATGCTATTTTACATCAAGCAGCTTTTGTTACTACCTTAAGAGACTAGTAACTAGTGAATTTAATTTAAGGAAGTTCTGTTTTTTATTATTATTGATCATATGTGCACTGTGGTTGACATACTCATTTGCTACCCTGACTAGTGTGACTTTGTGTATCTGCCATTCTGTTGATTAGATACTTTAGATTTATCAGTCTTAATGCCAATGCTGAATTGTTGTCTCTATTGCTTTTGTTAATATTTTATATGTGGCTATACCTTTATATCACTTGCTCATTATTTGTTATTTATTTTTTATTTTAACTTAATGAAATGTTCTGAAGTTATTGTAATAACTTACAGAATGCCTAATTATGCTAAATATTCAACAACTGAATTTTTAGGCAGATCAGTGCTTAAGTGGTAAAATCTGCATCTCACAACTCCGAGAGAATGAGTTTAATCCTCTGCGGGCGTGTGTGTGTGTGTGTGTGTGTGTGTGTGTGTGTGTGTGTGTGTGTGTGTGTGTGTGTGTGTGTGTCTGTGTGTGTGTGTGTGTGTGTGTGTGTGTGTGTGTGTGTGTGTGTGTGTGTGGGTGCGTGCACACACGCACATGTGGAGTTTTTCATGTTTGTCATGTGCTTGCATACTTTGTCTGAATACTTTGATTTCCTCACATCTCTCAAAATATGCTGGTTTACTGGCCAAAATAAACTATTTCTATCTATCTATCTATCTATCTATCTATCTATCTATCTATCTATCTATCTATCTATCTATCTATCTATCTATCTGTCTATCTATCTGTCTATCCACTTGGTTTCACAGCTATCTATCTAGCCGCCAACAAGCTGTTATATGGAATGATGAAATCTCTACCCTTATACCTGTTACTGTAGGAGTTCCACAGGGCTTTGTACTTGACCCTGTACTTTTTTCTAGCTTTATAATTATCTTAGTTCTGCATCTAAACAAGCTACTATTGTACAGTACGCAGATGATTCCACTGACATTTGTAAAGCCCCCACGCTCCCTGAACTCTTATTTAAAACTCAGAATGCTTTTTCAGATATTGAGCATTTCCTCAGAGTTAGACAACTTATTCTAAGCCCTAACAGGACAAAATTAATGATATTTTCTGATAAAATATTTACAGATCTCACTATCCCAACTCACATACTCTCCTTCAATGGCACTATCATTAAACCAGCAGATAGCTCTAAGTTGCTTGGTGTCACAACAGATTGCTCAGTAAACTATGGAAGGCACATAGCCTTTACCATAAAAAAGGTTCATATTAAGCTTGGCTGTCTGTATAGGTCAAAAGCTTTCCTCATCCCTTCAACTAGACAGGCCATTGCCAGAACACACCTTTTGTCCTCATTATTATATGCCTCCCCTATTTTTACATATCAAGATCTGATCTGTCCAAATTAGAGGTTTGCTACCATAAAATATTTTGATTTGCTGCTGGGCTTCAAAATAAAACTCACCACTGTGTAGCTCTGAAACAAATACACTGGCTTGAGCTACCAAACCTTCTATCATTTAACCAACTCATAATTGCTCATAACATCCTACAGCAACTGGATGCCTGTCCTCCCCTAAATAATCTAGTTCTACCTTATACCACCACCCGCACTCGCCACTCAACAAATAAACTAATGCTAAAAGTTAAGATATCCAATAACTCTTTTGGAGACTCCTTATTTGCAAACAAAATTGCAAAAATATGGAACCGTATTCTCCAACATATATTAATTACCCCTTCTTCAAACAAATTCAAACTCCTTCTCAAAGAATATTTAAACAATAATTGGCTTTGTTCCTGTATCACTCCTGGATAACTTTCTTTCCTGGATACATTTCTCTCTACTTACTCTTTATTTTTATCCTTACCTCTTATTTTCTGAATTTCTTCTCTTCGCCTACTTCTTTGCATCTGTGATTTTCTTGGCTATTACTGGAGATTTTTCAATAGTTTTTGCATACATTTATATCTGCATTAACTTTATACATATAGTGTTTACTTGCTGTTTGCATTATATTTGCAAATTACTATTTGATTATGTATTTTATATTTCTATAATATAAATTGTACTTCTGGAGCTGTTCTCCTTGGGCCTCCACTGAAAACAGGGTTGCACCCAGTCGGACTATCCTGGTAAACAAATGCAAAATAAATAAATATATATGTATATATGGGTTTATCTAAACACACATTTCATCTAAATATTTTATCTAAAACACAATTAATTGAAAACACACTTATGTGAAAATATTTGGCCTAAACATAATGGCTGGTATTTATAGTTTAGGACTTCACATTTTCATAGGGGTAATCCATGAAGAGCAGCGTTATGTGCATATACAAATCCTGGACTTGTAGGATGAATACATAAATGCAGATGCCTTTTTATAAACACACCTCTGCAAAAGCATAATATTCATAAAGCATAAGCCATAGGGGCAGGTTAGACACAGATAAGGGGCATTAAACAATAGCATGTTAGTAGGATTCATTGAGATGAATCCATAATTAGCTCATTTGCATACCAAATGTGCAAATTACCCAGAATTTGTACCTGTGAGCAGCAATTTAACAGAATACAGAGATGTGAGAGGAAGAGAAAAGGTTTTGTTTTGATGTCAGGGACATGGTTATGCATGCATAGGCAGACGACTGAAGGGATCATGGGGAAATATTTTATTTTGGTACTTGTGCATACTTGGGATTATTTCTGAAGGGATCAGTAGGGCAAGTGATTCATTTCGGTGATTGTGCATACTTGGACATAATGCTGAAGGGATTGGTGGGAAAATGTTTTACGATGGTGCTTGTACATAGCTGGACATACTGCTGAAGGGATCAGTAGGGGAATGTTTTATTTTGGTGCTTTCGCATACTTGAACAAACTATTGAAGGGATGGCTCAGGGCAGGTTTGTGGATTGCAACTCAGATTTGAAAGGCAAAGTAATGCATTTAGGTAGGGATGTGTGTACTGCATGGATACTGGACTGTGAATTGCAAGAACACTTCATTAGCATACGCTGCTTTACAAAATGTCTCATTTGCATCTTATTACACTTATGGCCTTTTGCATTAGCATAAATGGCCTTTATAAGTCTCACCTTTGTTATGCCCATTCGCAAACATCAATTGCATTTGCAGAAATGACTATGAATACCAGCCATTATGTGCAAAACAAGAACATCATTAGCAAAGTCATTGACAAGAAAAATTGTTGAATTTGTGTGCTTGTGAAAAAGTTAGTTTAATTGTTCTTGCAGGGGGAGGCAAGACCCTGTACACCTCAATCTGGAGGGCAAGTCATAAAGAACCCCAACATTATATATGCATATTTCATGGCCTCGCCAATTCTAAGAAGGGAAATATCTCTCGAAAGCAGGGGATCACTGCCAGTGCACACTTAGGCATTGCACTAGCAGTGATTTACAATGGAAAATGGGAATATATGCTGCACTTCTTAGAGCATTCAACTGGTGAATGTTATGTTTCATGCACCATATTTCCTGATTGTATTTATCAGTACTTCCCATTTTTTGATTAAATATGATTATTTCAAATATTTTCAGACAAATGTGTTGTTGACCAACTGTGTTTTAGAATAAAATATTTAGAGGAATTGTATACTGTATATATTGCATGCATATATCATCATCATCATCTTCTTTCGGCTGTTCCCATTAGGGGTTGCCACAGCAGATCACCTGTTTCCATTTCTTCCTGTCCTCTGCATCTTGCTCTGTCACACCAACCACCTGCATGTCCTCTCTCACCACATCCATAAACCTTATCTTAGGCCTTCCTCTTTTCCTGTTACCTGGTAGCTTCATCCTTAGTATCTTTTTCCCAATTTACTCT